>NW_024367707.1:5720943-5896251 GCF_014805655.1 Passer montanus
AGTACTAGAGGGCTCCTGTGAAATTTGTATAGTGTAAGTTACATTTTCAAGAAGACAAAAGTAGGTCAGTTTTGTTGTTGAACTTGTAATTTAAAGCATAGCTTTAAGCAAATCAGAACCAAGGAAAGTATGTTTTTGTACAAAATAATCATTTCCCTATTTTTAATTTGAGCAAGCTATTTAAAAGCCATAAAATTTTAATTGCTACCTGAGCCAAATTTTATAGCCTTGTTTTCATCCAAGATGTTCAAAATAAATATCAACAAACAATTAAAGATAAATTGTATTTTTAGCTGAAAATTTTAATTATCTGATAAAAAACTTATTATTAGTGAGAGGCATACTTACCTCTATGTATGATTTGTATCCATGTGCCAAAGTGTACCATGTATTTGATTGATAATTATTTGCTCTACATTTGATTCCTCTTATATTTGTACAGTTGGCTGATGTGAATTAAAATTTTATTTCCTGAAAATATAGTACTGCTTGTCCTGTTCATAATGTAGATTTATTTCCCCAGTTTGTGCAGCATCATGTATATATTAAACTGTTAGCTCTTGAATACAAGGGCTCCAGCTTGAAATGTAAATGTTGTTAGTGCTGGGTTACATTTTTTTCCTGGAAGAAAAAAAATCACAAATGAGCAGAGTGTATTTCCTTATATGTCATAAGAAAAAAATAATCTCCTGAGGCAACATATAGATACAATATTGACTGAAATAGCTGCTCATTGCTTGGCAGGGATAGTACTGAGCCACCCTTACAAAATCTGTACTGTTACAGAGCCCACTAAATAGATTTAGAAGCACACAGCTTATGAGGGAAGTAAGTGCATTAAAAATATCCTGCTTGAATTTATTCCTTGGTGCAGACAGTTTAAAGATGTTATGAATAGCAGTAAAAGCAATGAAAGCTAAAATCAGGAATTTTGTATGCTCTGGTAGCTGTTCTCTATTATGAAATGAAATAGTTTTAATTTCAAATAAAACCAAAATTGTTTGTGTTAAAGATGGTTAAAGGTAATTAAAAAGTAAACATACTTGGTTGCACAGTTGAAATATTTCTTTCCACTATTGACAGTGTTGTGGATCTTTTTTTGTTTCTCGAAAGTGTGGAGAGAAATATAAGGATTCACGTATTTGAGCACACCACAGGAGTGCTGTGGAAAGGGGACTTAGGGATCACTCTAAGCCTTTTCATTATGAGGGCTTCCTCTTGGGAAATGAAGGGATATTTTTATTTTTAATACTCTTCTCCTCTCTAGCTGACATGCTGTCTGACCTGGCAATAGCAAGGTCCTGAAGGGTGTATTCATTCAACAAGAATTGTCACTGCTGGATCCTTCAGCTGGACTTGGAATGGGCTCCCTCTGAAAACCTCTGCATGCTATTAGAAGAAAATGGTGCATAACTGCTTGGGGTGAGGAGGTGGGAAGTGATTGCTCTTTGCTGGTGGTGATAGGATGCTTGTTTTTCCCGTGAGCTGCTGAATGAGTCTGAATCACCATAACAAAGTGCTTCAGGGTTGTTTCACAGTCTGTGGTTGCTCTCTTAGTGCTCATGAAAATACACATTATTCTTGTTTCCATGTTCTTACAATTTCTCTCAGGAGCCTGGGAATGTTTGTCATCTCCTACAGTTCCCCTTCACCCTGTCCCCCCCCAGTCTGGTCCTGAGACAAAAGAGGTCTAAATCCCCCATGTTCCTTTAGTCCTTCTTCAATGGCCTGTGCCACCCTATTTTGCCATTTAATACAGGGTATGTAATTCCTCCACAGAGGGCTCAGCATAGGGAATGGAGAATCTGGGTCTGGGGGGCAGAGGAGTTACTCTTGCCATAGCCCAGCTGAGGTGCGATCTGTTGAAGCATCTTAGTAAGAACAGACACTTAGGAAAAATCCTTTGTATCCATATGGAATCTTAGCCTACCACTTCAATTGGGAAAAAACCCCAAACAAATCCAAGATAACTGTGTCAGCGCTACATCTTTTGAGTGGAATAGACTGATGGTATGACCTAGTATGGTAATTCTACGGTATACTACTAGGTAGAAGGACAGTGTATTTAAAAATGAAACAGTGTATTTAAAAATAAAACAACCTGTAACCATTGTAAGTTGCAAAATAGCAATATCAAGTAATGTTATGTACATATAATGGAAAGAATTACAATGTACCCTTATTGTACCCTTATTCCTCATTCTGTGGACTCTCTGGTGGTGCTGGAATGACAGGTGAGGTGGTCTTCTCTCTTCCTCTCTTCTCTTCTCTTCTCTTCTCTTCTCTTCTCTTCTCTTCTCTTCTCTTCTCTTCTCTTCTCTTCTCATGGCAAAGCCAAAGCTAATATGAAGAAAGAAGCAGCTAATGTGAAGACACAAGACACACAGGTCACCTTTACTAACTTTTCTTCTAGTCTCACTGGTGTTTGGAAAGGGATGTCTGTGCAAAAGGCCGGAGTTTGTCTGGCCAGAAACCAGTTTGTTCGCAGGCTGGCATCTCTGTGGAATCAGTGTTTCACAAAAAGATTTCTACCCTGCGCTCACATTCCCGTTCACATGCCGCTTGCCCTGGTGGCAGCCCGGGCAGGGATCCCGGGGCGCACTCGGACCCAGGCCAGCGGGAGCTGTGCCTGCTCCTGCCCACACCCACACCCAGAGCAGCGGGAGCTGTGCCCGCTCCTGCCCGCACCCGGACCCAGAGCAGCGGGAGCTGTGCCCGCTCCTGCCCGCACCCGGACCCAGGGCAGTGGGAGCTGTGCCCATTCCTGCCCGCACCTGGACCCAGAGCAGCGGGAGCTGCGCCCTGGTGGCAGCCTGGGCAGGGATCCCGGGGCGCGCTCGGACCCAGGGCAGCGGGAGCTGTGCCCACACCCGGACCCAGAGCAGCTGCGAGGCTGTTGCAGTGCCCAGGTGTGCCAGCATGTGTTTGTGGTTTTGTCCTGCTAGGCTTTGAGTGAAGAATTCGTGGCTGTGGTTGTATGGGAGCAGTGACAGTGCAGGACGTTTGGTAGGGAAGAGATAAACTACCTAAGCTGCGTCATTTTTCCTTATTTCTTTTGTAGTCTAGGTACATTCAAATCACTTTAAAAAAAGAAAAAGGACTTTATTTTTTTATTTTTATTTTCAAGAAGAGGTTGCTCTATTCCTCATTTGTAGTAATGAAATGTACTTATGGATATCTTAACCAATCTTAAGAAACCTATTTTCATAATTTTTACCTAAAATGTGAAAATTACATTTGGAGTTGTCTGTTTACTTATTGAGATTGATTACTCTGAAGAAAATTAATTTGCCTGGCTTTGAGAACATGTAGAAAGAATCTGTGATTCACCTATTAGGCATACTGTATGGTATTTCTGAAAATAATTTAAAAGGAGGAGGAGAAGGAGGAGGAGGAGGAGGCCGTCCTGAGGCAGTCTAATGTTAACTGCAAAGGTCTCAGAAGTGATGTAGCTGAGCAGGATTTGTCAAAGCTGTGATGAGTTAATAGTGAAGAACATAAGTGATGAAATCCATTTTCTGTTGGTTGACCTTTTAAAATATTTGATATTTCTTCTTGTGTTATTTTTACATGAGCCTTTCTTGAAAATATGATGATCTTACTTCACTTTGTTTAACTCCACCTTCATCCATTTTTAGTTTTAGCTCCCCCTCTCCCCTATTTTTTATTTTATTAAAGCATTTGTCAGACGTGCTGACAGGAGTGTGAAGCAAAGGCAGTGAGATGTACCTTGTTGTGCCTCAGAAATTATTTGAAGTAGAGTAATTGGGGGTCTGGGGATTGAAAAACTGGAGATAATATCCTGAAATAGATCTTAAGAACTGGAACGATGGGCCATAACTTTGATATCTTCTATGCTTGTTTTGAAAGGGTTATGGAAAGTCCATATGGTTAAGCTGCAGATGACTGTCCATATGACATTCCTCTTCTGCCACACAAGTTTTTCCTTTCTCTGTAGCTAATTAACTCTATAGCTGGTTCTATACATGGTGGGGTTCAGAGCCTGCAGAGTTAAACCCCAGCTAGTCACCGTGGCAGCTCACAATGATCCCGGCTGTCTGGCAGCCTTTCACCAATTCAGCACATTTTTTAAGCTGTAGGATTGGGTTCCTGGGTCTGTGTTAGCAGTTTGATTGTCTCTGCAGCTCCACTCCTGGTGCAGTAGGAAAGCTTAGAGTGCATTTCCTAGTGGATTTAGATTTTTTTTTGTGATGTGGAATTTAAACCTCCATATCTAGTAATAAAGAATTTGAAAAAACCCTCCAAAAACTCTTGGGGGGACTCCTAGCCTACTCATGCAAACTTCTTGCAGGAGTAGTTGGGTCTTATGGATACCTTGAAGACCAGCAGAAGAGCTTTTGGAGGTCCATATTACAGCCAATAAAGTACAGAGATTCCTGCTTCAGACACATGGCTCTCTTTGGTCATAGAGGAACATTCTAGTTAGTCCCTTGTGGAAGACAGAGGGGCAGGGCTCTCCCATTGACTTCCACATGTATGCTTTAAGAGCTTTGGCATGATGGAATAATAAGTTAGTCTGCTGATTTTAAAAGAAAGCTTAAATCTGTATGTTCTGGTTTATGGCTTGCATGTTATCTGTTGTGTTGCTTAAGCAGCTGGAGAAGGTATCAGCTATTTACATCTAAATTCAAAACTTTTGATTAAAAATACGTGTTTGTTTTCCTTTCTTGTGCCAATTGAAGTTCCTTTCTATGTGTTACAGAAGGAATTGTATCTCTTCCATATAGCGTGGTGATTTTAGTTCTCACTTCTTTCAAGCTCACTTTGCAAAGCAGAGGGTTGCCCCAGCTTTTAAATGTCGTGGCAAAATAACTGAAAATACTCAGATAATCACAGCATTTTTGCATGAAGGTTGCATTAGGGAGGTAATGTAATAGGACTGCAAGGCTTGGTGTCCTGCAGGTAACCAAAGAAAGCACAGGCTGCTTGCCTCAAGTCAGTGCATGTTGGTGGAAGTACATCCTCCCTGCATGGAGACAGAGGTTACACTTTGAAATTAAGGAGTTGCTGGTGTGTCTTGTGCAGAGTCCTTTTCCCAGCACTCATCAGTAATCGACAGCTGAGAAGGACAGGCTCTTCTGAATTAACCCTTCAATGTTGTGTTCCTTGTTACTTCTCAAAATGGGAGCATAAAACTGCCATTAAACCATTTTTGTTTTCTCTATGATGCTGCATATAACCTGCCAGCTCTGGGCTTGATGCTTTGAATATGGAGATACTTTGAGTGTCTACTTCCAGTGCCCCTATTGCTCCTGATTATAGTCTGTAATTGCATTTTTGAGTAGATAAATGTCATTTCTTCCATTTATTTGTATGAAAATGGGCTTGTTATCTAATGTTGGTGACTCCTAACTTGATCTCTTTCACTCAGGAAAAATCGCTGTGAATTTTTGAGAAAAGAAAGTCCAACCTCCTCTGCCTTATTCAAATTGCCTGTTTTCTTTCTTAAATTAGGTCTTCCAACTAAGCTGTCACTTATAATTTAAATGTGACAGAGGAGGTGGCTGAGTTGCATTTAGTTTTTTACCTTGAAAAACTGTGGGACAAACCAAAACTATAGCAGTGGTTACACTCCTTGGAGTGCAGGAGAAGGACAGGTCCTCCATCATACCTTTTTCCAAGGCAGGTAATTCATTGTGACTAGGTGTGCAATATATGCTGATAGAAGAAATGTACACATAAAAGTAAAAGAATGGTAAAAGCTCACTGAATAGGTGACTTGGTACTTGGGCTGTTAGGAAGTTATCTATGCAGCTCACTTAACTTACTTCATAACTCCCTGTACCTTTGTTTTCTCAAGTAATATCTTAGAGAAATTATCTGCACATCAGATTGAGAATATTCTGTGTGTAACCCTCGGAGAGAAATGCTGTGAATGTGCCACTCCTGCTCATTGCAGTACTGTGCTGTAATGGAGTTAAGCTTTCATGTATTTACCACTCCTAATCCATGTGTATAAAGTTGCAGATGCTAACTATTTTTTACAAGAAAATATAGGTGCTAACTTTAACTTACTGCTGTCATGCAGTGCTGTAAGTGCTGTCCTTGACAAGCAGGGATCTCAGGAAAGTGACTTGGCAAATGTAGATGTGGAACAGTTTATAGTTTGTCCTTGCTAAGCAATTTGTCTATCATATGGAGTTTTTTTTTTGTTGTTGTTGTTGTTTAAATTTACCCATCTGTATTAGGGAAAATGTAATTTGCAAATCCCTCCCTTCCCCTTTGAGTTTTGTAAACAATAGACTGGGTTTTAGACTACCAGTGCCTGCTGATTTATGTATTTCTGCTGTTCTAGACCCAGTGCCTGCTTTGCCAGACTCCTGGCTCTGTTAGGGCATGTTTTGTATTTAGCAGCTTAATCCATGGACTGACTTGATTTTCAAGGGAGAGAGTTTTTCTTTCCACAGCCAGATCTTTGACTGGAGCTGATGCCCATTCTGCTGGACTATTAATGCCCAGTTCAAAGTGTCCAGTTCATTTTTCAGTTCTTGAGTTCCCCACTTTTCCTCCTCTTTTGAGTCTTGTTGTTATAGAAATACTGAGTTTTGATGACAAACTCTATTTCTTCTCAAGTACCACATAAAACAAGGTGAAACTTGTTAGCAGGAACTGTTCCTATATTATTGTAGACATCTGTAATAGCAGAATTTGTATTTTTTTCCTCTTTCAACAACTCAGCCTCCTATTATTTTAATGCATACTTACAGGCTGTAAAGGAGCTGTTATAATAAAGGGTGTTTACAGGACTCTGCTGTAATCTAAGGAAATTCAGAAAGGCTGAAGTTTTGCAGCCTGTCCCAATCCCCAGCCTCTCTGGAAGCTTTCTTGCATAGTTGCTCTAGTTGTGAATTTACAACAGTACCTCAACACACCAGGGAAAAAACTGACCGGGCTTCATTGGATAAAAGATGAATACTACTTTGTACAAATGTTGTGGTGTTTAGCGTATTTCTTCCCAGTCTCAGACATTTGCAGTAGGTCTTGGTTCTAATTCAGCATATGTGCTTCCTTTTGAAAACAAACAGGGTTGGTTTTATGCTCTTACTGAGTACACTCTACAGTTTCTGAGGGTGGAAGGCAGAGTGCTGTGTGGGAAGGCAAGAATACATTGATGCTGAAAGGCTCTTTACCTGCACTACATGTTGCTAAGTTTTCTTTTCCCCCTCATTTATCTTCATTCCTGTGTGCTATCCCACCCCCATTTTGAGGATTCCTCAGCTTTTGTTTTGCATCTTAACTAAAACCTTACAGGCCTTGATGGCTGTTCAGTTAGCAGAGCTGATTTCACTCCCTTTAAGGTATCTAGCACTGAGAGTTACACAGTTGGCTTTTCCTCTGTCCCCAAGAAAATGGGATAGACAGAAAATAAAGTTCGATTGTATACAGGCTTTGGGGCTGGTTCTAATATCTTTCAGTTTTAATTTCCAGCTGTTTGTCATAAAAACCTGCTTTAGAAATGATCATCAGTATGATACAATTCTATGGTGAATAAAACCTGTATCTTCAAACCTGTGTATGAGTTTTTGAGGCTTATTTTTTTCTTGAGAGTCTGTAGAGGTACAGTATCTTATGGTGGTTTTTGTGTTTGCCCTCCTGAGATTCAGTGTTTAAACAGGATACACATGCAGCATAAAAGGTTGTAAAGATAACGAGTTCAGATTATTACAGTGGTGATATCACTGCAACAGGCAAAGAGACATCTGGCTGTGGTCAGATACAGGTGCTCTTGGGTTTTGTATTTTTGTTTTCTCTGACATCTGGATAGTGCCACTCTGAGTTTTCTTCCTCTGAAGAACAAAAAGTCATGTCTAATACACATTTCTGCTATGAAATCCTTACAAATATATAAGGCTGGCTTTTCGTGTGTAAAGTGACAGGATGAGAGCCACCAAGCAGTTTTTCTTGTACTGTTAAACCCTGTTGAATCATTGCTTTCTGCCCTACAAGTCAAAGGCTTCTCAACTCCTTCAGCCAGGTACTGGCTGTTGTCACTGCCTGGGCTGAGTTGCAGGTGATGCTCATGATGTCAGTGTTGCTACTTGTGCTTCAGACTGGATCACACGAGCATGGAATTGAGTTCAATGTGTTAAAATCTAAATAAACACTTCCATGTTTAGTACCATTTAAATGGAATAGCTTTTGAAAGAAGGAGATGTGAAAAAATCTGGACACCTTCCACAAGTGTCATGAATCAGCTAGATTTGCTAGCTTTCTCTTACAATACATTTGGGCAGAATTTCTACTGGTGATGATGATAATTTTATAATGTATCCAACAGACACCTCTTTAACAGTGACTGGGGAATAGAATCAAAACAATCAGAGTGTTATTTTTTTAAATAATTGCATTAAGTGTCCACTTAACTGGATAATATTAGATTTATGAAATAAAGCTTACAAAATTAAACAGAGTATAAATGAGTGTCAATTGACTACACTCTTGCCTCATATGTTATCAAAAGGATTTTATACATACTATGGCAATTTAGATTTTTGTTAATGTTAAATACACTGAACAATTTTGGTATTCATTTGCACAAAATAATGCCCTAAAACACTATTCACTGTAGAACAGCAGAGTGTGGAAAATATTTTTGTTCAAAATAGTCTTCAAGGCACCTTTTCTTTTGGACATCTCATATTGTTAAAATGAGGAAATAACTTTAAAAACATGATGTGAGAAGAGAGTGGAAGTAAAATTTAGCTGTGTCCTCCAGAGAGTACTTTAAAAGTTAATGATTTTTAGAAATAAGCTGTGGAGATTAATTCTAATTTTCTCTGTTTTTTTTTTTTTTCTGTTAACCTTACTGTGTATGAGATGTGTGTGTGTGTGAATTAAGAAAGCAAGTAGTCATGATAAGTCTTGCTATTTAATAGAATTTTTCCCTTATTTTAAAAATACTATAAATTTTGAACAGCTGGTTAAAGTATTTGCCAAAGATTCTTACTGAATTCAGGGTTAGCAATGTTTTTACAATACTTAGTTGAAAAATGTAGTTTGTGGCTAACTGCCCCAGATTTTGAGTGAATGAAAGCAAATATCCAAAGACAAGGTCTGAGTTGTGACTTTGTGAAAAGGGAATAGTATGCTTTTCCAGTTTTCCTTGTGCACTTCAGAAATTTGGGTAAATATTTTGATGTGACCAGGAAACCTGAGCAACTAAATGAGAGTCTTATTTTCTGACCTTAGAAGAATCTTTGTATAGAAAATTACTTTTGAAAGTTAAACTCTTAGTAAGAAGAACTTAAGAGACAAACTAAGACAAATAAGTAAATACATAGGATTTCCCTGAGAACTGCATGTACATGTCTTGTGAATAATTTGAATGAAAAAAATTTGGAAGTATGAGAGGGAATTTCATGTTATTGAAAACCAAACTGCTTTATTTTTCATCCCTGAGCTGTGAAACTGTCATACTGTCATACTGAAGGCAGTGTTATGATGTAAAGGAGAACCTGGGAGAACAAATATTGTGCTGTGGGATAAAGAGGGAGAAAGGAAGCTGAAATACTTGTTTTGATTACCTCTGTCTCCAACCTTTGTTTTCTAAATGACAAATAAATTACTTCCTATTAAACTGTCAATGGTGTTAATGTTAAGGTGTGGTTGGTTCTGTTTTAAAGATTTGTGTAGCTGTGTAAATAAATGGAGACCAGACCATTTATTTTGATCTGTGTGTATATTTAATAAATATTTAAAATACAGGAAATATGGAATTGACCAGTACTTGGCCAGCATGGTCCTTATTATACTCAAGCTTCCTTTTTGCCTTTTTAAATGACTTTTTCCAGTTATTGAATGTTTATTTGTGTGGGCTTGGCGACAGTGAATGTGAGATAAAGCCTATTTAGATCAGGAAGCAAGTGATTTTTTTTTAAAAAAGACGTATTACGTAAGAAAGATAAACATGATTCTTCAGGCTTCAGAGCATTTAATTGGTTGGTTTAGGAGCTTTTTGTAGCTGCTAAAATACCTGGCCTTAGCAGATTAACTAGTGAGTATCAAATATGTTTGACCACACTAGTTACTTGCCTCCCCCTTTATAGCTGAAGGTTCTTTCCCCAGCACTTCATCTGCTCAGTGGACTCATGTGACTCTTGTCATTGTTCACACCCTGTACAGTACTTCAGAAAAAATTAAGTCCAAAGCAAACAAATTCTTTCCTCGTGCCTTGTAGTCTGTGCCAACTTACATTTTGTGTTAGTATTGATGGTAGATAATGAAATATGTGTTGAAAATACCTATAAATACTCACAAATTCAATGCAGTAGTCACTGATGTGCAGCACTTACTTGACAGGGGGACAGAAGATGGATGACAAGTGATCAAGTGTAGGATTGGCCCATTCTCTTTAAATGAGTGAAGGCTGAATGGAGACACTGTTATAGGAATGTATGAAATTCATTTCCCTAAATGGGTACTTGCTGCAGCTACCTGCTCTCATCACTGGCAGGTACACTGATGCAGAACCTTTCACATGTCTGCATTTCCTCCTGCCTATAGCAGTGAGAACCACCTCTGCCACTTGTGTGTTGTGTGGAGCAGTGGAGACACATCCAAACCAGTTTACAGCTGTGCTGCACCTCCCCAGCCCTGTGTGGGTTTCCTTTCAGTTTTGGATTTCAACCTGCTTGCCAGGTCCTTGGATCTAATGTTTGCTGCTTGCTTGCTCTGTATTTGTCTTCGTCTTCCTCTAGCAGAACACCCTCAATGGGCCTTGTTTCTGCCCAAAGTGATATATTTGGTTTTTTACACTTTTCAGTGTAGTGTGGTGTGTGGTCAGCTCTGTTTCCTTTTCAGAGGTATCTGTTCCCAGGCCACCACTCCCATGAATTCTGGGACGTGTCCACCACAGCCCTTGTCTGGAGTGGTTAATGACTTTGCTGAAGGAGTCTGTTAGTTGATTTGGGATTAAAATGATACTGTTTACAAAGTAGAACACACCTATGCTTTGGGTGTTTCTTTAAACCACTGCTGTGTGGGTGTTCCTAGATAACTTGTGTTTTTTCAATATTCCCCCATGGAGTGGATCACAGAGGGGAGGAGCAGTGTATGCACAGTGTAAGAAGTGCTGACAGGTATGGGGTCTTTCTTCTCCTGAGGAATGCACCTAAAAACTTGATTTCTTGATGAGACCTGTTAGAATCAGTAGAACTACCTGAGTGGAAAGGTACTCCTTGATCTGAAATAAATGTGTAAAGGACAGCTCCCAATGAAAACAAAGGAAACAAGTGGCTTATGCTCAGTGCTGTCAAAATTAATATTGTAAAGGTAAAACACCCCTACATCTGAACTTAAAGCATTTTGCTGTAAGCAAAGGCAGTTAAATCTAAATGCATCTAGATTATAATCTAATTTCTAGAAGATATTGGAGTATCTAACCAGAAGCTTGTTCACGGGCTCCAGTGTTGGTTGCTTTTGCCCTGACTGATGAGAGCAAGGAAGAGACATATCTAGAAGAAGGAGTCCTGGTTTTTGCCTTCCCAGTAAAAAATACAGCTCAGGGGAGGGTGGGTAGAGAGTACTCTTGTGAACTGCCTGGCAAATTACTCTGCTTTGCCTGCAACTTCTTGAATTCAATATTTGCCAAAAATTGAAGGATACTCCCTTCTGCTGAGATTTCTCCTCATTCTTTTCAAGAGATATTTGTATTTGTATTAATTATCCAATGATTGGCTTAATTTTCTATGATTTTTATTGTGCATACACATTTATCTTTTAGAGCAGGCAGCTACTTTCATGGTAGGCTGCTCTTGGGGAACAAAAGCTAAGTCATATATAGTCATTTTTCCTGTCATCCTGAAAACTGTGTAAGTCAATATTTAGAATTTCAAGGCATAGATCTGGATAGATATAATTGGAGCCATAGCAGTTTAATAATTAAAGTTGCAGTAAAGTCTACTTGAAATGTAGGTGAGTTTTCTTCAACAAGGAGGAATAACACTCCGTGTCCTCCCACAACCTACAACACTCAGACCAGGAATGTTTCAAATGTTCAAAATGAATTTATCTTTTCTTGATAAATTGATGAGTAAAAAGAATTGCTAATACTTAGATCAAAAAATAGGTCTTTCTTCTGTTGTGGCATATGCAATTTTCCCCTCTTGATTCTTATTTAAAGCTAAAAATGAAAAGTAAGTATTAAGTTTTTTAATTGAAAAGTATTTAAAGGCAATTTCCCTGGGTGTTTGTAGCTGCTAAAATCTTGTTCATGCTTGCTGAATCCATCTGCATCATCTGCATCATCATTCAGTGATGCTCAGCAAGGCAAACAAGTTCAGAGAACTCAGTCCTGAAGTTCCAATATACCCTCATATATGGTCAGACCACCATTTCATCATCCTTGGTGACTCCTATGCACCTGCTGTCTGCTTTCTTTCTTTAACTGTCATCTTTAAACTTTCATTTCCCCTCAGCAGAACTGCATAATCAGTACTTTTCTTTTACCTCTATCTTATTTACAACAACAGTAAGCCTCGAGCATTTTGGTACCACATGGTACGTTGGGAGAAACCATAAAATAGCTGTCTCTGCTTGGAAGGAGACTTATCCAAACAAAGATTATACTTTCTCATGCAACTCATCTGTGAACAGGAAACCTGCTGAGTGTGCTAACCAGATATACATCATTTTTTCTCATGTGGACTTGACCATAATATGTCCTATACTGTTTTGGGGTTTTTTTTGTAATACAAGCCAATGAGTTTGTGTGGCTCTGATAGCCATGCAGGTTTGTTTAAAGTTTCATGCTGGCTGAATAAACACTAGGTTGAGAAACTCTAAAGGTAGTTTCAGTATGATGCATTACTTCAAAGGTAGCATGCCAATCTCTTTTGCAAACATTGAGTAATTAAGGGATTGAGTAATGTGAGGTGAGGATTGTGGTCACCAAATCTTCTCCCATCTGTGATGCTAGGCTGCACCTCTCCTACAAATACCAATGGTATATCAAACTCTCTCAGGCAGTTTTAGCACCCATTACACATTTTTTAGTCTTGAGCAACCCTCTTTGCTGTTCTGGATCAGTGTTGAGTGTGGTTATTTCTTCTATTTGCATTCTTTATACCTCCTTTCCCTTGGATAAGGCCAAGATATAGAAGGTTGTTTTGCTAGACTAGATTGACCAATACATCCCCTTTTCCCTGCTTGTTCCTTTTTCACAGCTGTAAAAGAGTAGACAGAACATATGAAGAGCCTAGAAAATTCTACCATGAAAAGCTTTGTCCAGAGACTTTCATTCTACCAAGAGAAAGCAGTTTCAAGTGTAGAGGACAGCTGCTGCATTTCTAGGGACTTTTTGAGACCCGTTGTTTAAGGTTTGGGTTGATTTTCCCAGCTATTAAGACCTTATGAAGAGGGCTATCTCTTCTAAATATCAGCTCTCTAGAATTAAGTCTAATACCTCCAAATAAACATGTGACCTACATTTTATAAAGGGATTTCCATGGTTTCAGGTCATCTTTTAATAGGGATTATTAAAATTGGTTTTCTCAATCCTTTTGGTTTCATACCATTTCCCCCCAACCCTCCCCCCAAGAAATTACCACTGGGTTTGAGCATATCAGCAACATGCTGGAACTCAGAAGGCTATACCAGACAAAAAGGAATCCATAAGATATATGGCCCCATTCCAAACTCACATGAATTAACCTGTACCTGCTGTAATGTCTGCAGGAAGAAAGGTCAGATTAAGATGGAAAATAATCAAATAGCAAATTTTGCTTTACAGCTGCAAGGGTTGTAAGACTTGAGGAATATGATTGTCAGAAGTGCTGAGAAACTGCTTCTGCCATTGGCTACCTCTTGAAATTGTTGGTCCTTAGCACCTGGAAAAACTGGAATCATAATACATTGTCTTGTGAACTGTGACAGGTGGATGCCAGCAATATTTATAAAAGACCTCTAGCCCTAAACTGTCAGACTGCAGAAGGAAGAGTGTTAAATTCTAATCTCTGATTTACAAGTCTGGCAGCACACACTATTCACATGGTGTGTGATTTGAATAATGATGCGTCTACTTCTGATCTCATTAACCCTGATTTAATCCAGGATCTTATTTCATTAATTCCTACAAGCTTTCATACAACTGGTTACACAAACAAACAAAGCCCTAAAAATCCTGTAACACTGTAATTATCATTCCCTCTAAATATTTTCATGATCCTTTATTTTTGTCTTCAAAAAGTCTCAGCTTGTCTTTCAAAACAGTGATGCATCTTCAAGAATCTCAGTTTTAATTTTACATGCAGTGGAACTCCCTGACACTTGCCCTCCCCAGGATTCAGTGGACTTTTCTGCGTAACCTTAATAACTGTGTGCTGCAGAGGGTTGAGCAATTGTGTTAGTTCACTACAGTATTTGGTGAGATGTCTGTCAAAAACAATAGGAGTGTCTGTAATTTGCCCTAACCTTTTTTGGCACAGTTCTTCATTCTATAATGCAAAATTATGTGTTTTAAGACCTCTGTAGAAATTGTACAATTTTTCATTACTTGCTAATTGGATTCAAAAATGGCTGTTTGGACCATCACCAAGGGTTTTTAAAGTGTGGTTGAAATGAAAATTTTGAAGTTGTGTACAGCTGTATTTTATATATGTTGCGTGTTTTTGTGTAGCACAATGACTTCCTTTCAGTTTGTATGATTTGTTTTTAGTTGTTGTTTCTTTTTCACTGTACAACGTAATTTGGAAAAGATAAATCCTTTCTTAAAAAAACCTTCCATATGATTTTTAACAGAGAATGCAAGATACTGGGTGAGTCAGTTAATGTTCTCACTAGAAAATCCTGCTGTTAAGGATCATCTGGTTTGTGATAGGATTTTGCATAAAGGATTTATGTTACTTTGTCTCTCTCTAAACCTGTCTGTGTCACAGAGATAGCTTATCTGCTTATCTAACACATTACAATTTGTGATAATGTCTCCCAGCACTTTTTTCCCTAAGACTATATGTTGTTGCTTTTTTCTGTATTGGTCGTCTCTTCAAATTGGTATGGTTGTGAGAAGGAACACACATTCAACAGAAGTTTCATATTTATATCTGTGTGTGTATATAGAAATAGATATATATACACATATATATGCGCTAATATATGCACAGGGGTTTTTATGCTGACAGCAGAAATATTTTTACTACGTGAAATATCCATTTTTGAATGTCTAAACCTGTAGTCTGCTACATTTTTTAATATAAGGAACATACATTAAACAAAAGTTTCATATTTATATCTATGTGTATATATATAAATAGATATATATACACACATATATATGCTAATATATGCACAGGGGTTTTTTATGCTGACAGCAGAAATATTTTTACTACGTGAAATATCCATTTTTGAATGTCTAAACCTGTAGTCTGCTACATTTTTTAATAAGGCCAGGTGTCTGTGGGGAGAAACTCTTAGCATGCTAAATTCTGGCATATCCCACTCTCTACTGCAAGAAATGAGGAATGACATTGCACTTTCAAGCAAAGTTAACAATGCTTCTAATAGTTGGGTGAAAATGGAACCTTAGTGAGAAGAAATTTATTTTTATTTGAAACTGCTTGAGTAATTTAATTCTTCTGGAGCTGGACTGGGGGGAGGATGGCTGAGAAGCACCTTCTGTGCCTCTCCACAGTATCTCCCTGCGGTATCCAAGGGTGCAGAGAGGAGCACACGTGTGTTTCTGAGCACCTACACAAATGTGTGTGTGTGATGAGAGCACTGGGCAGCTGAAATGCTCACAGATGTACTGTGCTAGTGGCAGACACAGGAGTTCCAGCTGATAAAAGCCTGGCTGGCCATCCATTGTCATGAAGGTTGTAGAGGTGGGGGAAGAAAACACCAGTTAGAGTCTGGTTGCTGAGCATGTTCCCCATGGCAATCCCTGCTGCACCAGTGCCTTCTGCCCTTAATCCCACTGCTCACAGATGTTGCTAAATGTGCAAAGCAAAACAAATTCCCAGCCCCAGATGAAAACTGGGAAGGAGTGTGTGCTGCAGGGGTTCAGGAGCAGGTGTTAGCAGACAACTGCACAGCAGTATGAAATCAGGAAGTTGCTTCCAGTTCATCTGCAGGTTGAGAGAGACCTGCTGCAGTTGTGTGGTGTGATTCTCTGGGAGGTTTCTGAAATGCAAAGTCTGTGTCAACTCTGCAACTTGCCCACTCTAAATCTTAGAGTCTTTGGGTCATCATCTCTCAAGTGTCTCATACATGGATGGTGTGTCCCTCTGTTCTGGTGACAGGGTGACAAGTTTGGTTTTCCTCACCTTTTTAATAAATTTTTAACAAACTTCTGCTTTTGTATTTCTCACCTACTTTGGGTAACCTGTACATAAAGATCAACAAATGTACTTGCTGTTTTTCAAAGTCTTCCTTAGAGGTGTCTTGTCACAGTGAGTACAAAATGCTAAGTGCTTATGCACCCGGCCTGTGCCAATCACTTCTGCTTCTTCGTGCTTCCTGCCATCTGCTGTGTCTGTTCATCAGTTATGCTTTGCTTACACCTACGTTGGGAGGCCTCAGAGAGAGGTACTGTCATTTGAAAAAAATGGGTCAGGATGAACTGAGTGTCTTAGAGTGGCATCCAGCACCAGCACACCATGGTTTTCCTATTTCCCTTTTTTTTTATTGCTCTAATTATAATTTTCAGTCTTGGTCTGTTTAGTGCATTAAGATGTAATGAATTGCTTCTTCTGGTGGTAGTGAAACTTATCACTGATGTAGCCAAGCATGTCTCCAAAACCCAAACCACAATGTGCAGAGGGTGTATTCTTTTTTCTTCCTGGCTTTCTCTGAGACAGGTGGTGTTTTGTGATTCTTTGTTTTAAAATGTGCTCTCTACTTTTCTTACTTTTGTATTCCTTGCTATTTCTCGGAGTCTTCATCTCCCTTCCCCCTCCACCCCCTCCATGTTTCTTTAATCTTTTCTAGTAATTAAAAAAACCCCCACAGTAAACTAATTGGTATAGGTGAATATGAGCTGTCTTCTTTTGAACTGAAGTACAAAGTGTGAGGCTAAGGGATTTAACAAGATTTTCTGGAGCTGAGTGAATGCAGAAACACACGCTCATATTCACAGACAAGCAGAGCTGAAAGATTGCACAAGACTCAACAAATCTGAGTGTTTTCTTAATTTTATTATAAAACAGGCACTCATCTCTCTAGAAGTACAAGGCTTTCTACATATGTAAGAGTGTAAATCCTATCCAGAAGATCTTTACTTATCAGAAGGATGTAAACAAGATGTTTGCTGTAGAGTACTGGTCACTGATGTGTGGGAGAGGAACAGAGGATTTAGGAGTGCCACAGTGTGGCCTCCTGTGTTATGGAGGGCTTTGTAGCTTGGGCATCTCTGGCTGGGATAAACAGAAGAGTTCAGACACAGATATCACAGAGAAGTACCAGCACTTTAAGCAGGAGCAGGTTGCACTGTGCCTTCAGTGCACTGTGCTTTAGTGGTTAATGTAGAATACACTGGATGTGGGAGTTAACTTTTTTTTCGTAACAGCTGCTGGTTTGCCACTTCATAGTAAATTTGTCACCAGTAGTTTGCATTAAATCTGACCTATTAATGTTTTTACATTGGTGTTTTCAATTTCCCCACTATTGTCTCAAATGTCTGAGGGATGACCTTTGTTATAAGTAAAGTTTGTAAATAAAATTAGTACCAAAATGAGTATTTAAATGTTCAAAGAACAGTGTGCATGACAGATGGGCTTTAGAAGCCTTTACCTGTGGCAGTGTAATGAATTTGTGATTGTGCAGGCTGGTTCTAGGTGTACAGTAGGCAGGGCAGCAGTGTCCTGACAGGAAGCTTTGCAGTGCTCGTAAGGCCTTTCCATCTGAGAAGCAAGGGTGGCACCATGGGATTATCTCAGCAGCCATGAAAGTAGCACTTCTGGCTGTGTTCAAGGCTTTGTCTGTGCTAGGGGAGAGCAAATCAGTGCATCTGTTTTATGTAACACAGCAAGAAAAACAAAGGAGGGTAAAGCAGGTCAGAGTCCTCATCCTTAAGGTACCTGTTCTGCTGGAGTAGATACGCTGTTCAGTATGTAAAACTTGGTGAACAAATAGCACTTTTCTCTGTCAAGCTGTAAATCAGATAGCAGTCATGTGAGCCACAGAAATAGACTTGATTTTAAAGGCCAGATACATAAACCAAAGAGAGGTTTAGGAGGCTGTGGTTAGAGAACTAGGCAGTTGTGGCACAAACTAGGAGGCTCATGAACTCTAACACTTCTTTTTTTTCTTCCCCTCTGTCACATGCCTGACAGCTGGGAACATGCTTCTTATAAACTTGGGATAAGCTGATAGTGAAAAAAGGAGAGCGGATGTGGAATCCTGCAGCGGTGAAACAAGAGCATAGCTTTGGTCATGAGCTCAGAGCATGTCTGCAGTAGCAGCTTGGGATCTGTGCCTCTGTTAGAAGCTGGGGGTCACTGCTACAAAGCACAGGCTCCAAACCATCCTTCCCCCTCTGCTTGGTGACAGAGCCACTGGTGAGTGTCTCCTGTCACAACCAGCTGATGGGGAGGTCTCAGTCTTGATCACAGTGCTTGAAGATCCCCTGTCCTCCCTCTGTGTCTTGGACCTGGTATTGCCCTAGAGAGGAGAAACTAAAAGCTAATGATGCAGAAGCCCAGAAAATAAAAGCTAGATGGTTTCTTATTTCTCCCTGAAATATTGTAATTTTGCTTTTTAACAGAATATAAAGCTCATGCTATGAAAGTAAACTGGATTTTAGTGCAGGCAACATCTTTCAGGTTGAAAATAATTTTCATCTCGATTCTAGTTCAGTTGCTAGGAAAGTTTGTTCCAACCTTACTTTAGGATACATTGTTTATTTATATTAGAACTACAAGATTCTTGAAAATCAGAGCCACATTTCTAACTAAGGACATTTGTAATTATTCAATAACTCTTAACTAGTTTCAGCAGAAATGTTGCAGGAAATTACTTAGGAGGACTAAATATTAAATTGATGTACTGTGCAGCAGAGTTTTATTTTGAGGCATTTAAATTGAATGATTGAACTCATATATAGTTTGAAGTTGCAGACACTGTCTGCAGGAAATCAAGGTGGCAGTTCTCTCTTGAAATGTAAAGTATGGTTTTTGAGAAAAGGGATTGAAGGAAAAGCATTCAGTGCTCCTGACCTTTCCATTGTCATCTTTTGATAATTCAAATGTGTTGCGTTGTTTCCTCTTTGCTGTGTATGATTCCAGGCTCTAATTCCTGCTCCCGTATTTGGCTTCAAGCAGGGCACATGCTACAGATTTTAAAATTGTGAAAGACTCATTATTTATCAGCTTTCAACTCCTCCATTATGCATGTGTCTTGTTTTCAAAAGCTTTGATTTTGATTAAACCTCTTGCTCCCAGGATTTTGATTTTGATTTTGATTAAACCTCTTGCAAGAACTGTTGTTCCCTTCATATGGAATCCACAGATAAATCACCTTAAAGTCTGATAGTGATTCTTATAATTTTTCATTGCTCTCAACAGTTTCGAGGAATGAAGTGTTGGCTTTAGGATTTTGTACCTGCAGCAGTACAAAAAAAGCATATTTTGGATTTAGAGTCATGGAAAAGGTTGAAGCAATTTCCTCGAATGTTTTCAGCTGAGTTTCCTGTAAAGGTCAGAACTGTTACAGTAAAAAAACTTGAAAGTTTGGTGTAGTGAAAATGGCAGAAGTTCCTGTACTTTCCTAACTGTAACTTTTATGGCTGACCTAATTCAAGCACTTGCTCTAACTTCAAGGAAGCTTTTTGATAGAGGGGCGGAAACTTCATCATGTAAAGGCACATAAATAGAGGAAACTTGTTCCTTGAAATGTTATAAATGGTTCAATTCTGAGAAAAAAAGCTAGGTCTTGCAAACAGCAGTAGAAAAACTATGTTTTCACTTTAAAAGCTGTTAACTGTTCTTTTTGCTTCTCTTCAGAATGACAAAGCATGTGTCATTTCAATGAGTAATAGTTTTTTACTTACAAAAGATAAGGTGCCTAATTTATAAATTTTAATTGTGTTTAATTTATAAATTGTATATATTGAAATAGCCATTTAATAGGGTACAGGTATACTTGAATATATTGTATTTTCCTGTGTGGTGGACTTTCATCACACTGTGTAATTTGTTGTTATTTGAAGTTTTGTCACGTTGTAAAGCTGATGAGCTTAGGGATAACATCTTTCAAATTTCCTATGGCTTATACTGATGTAGGATAGGATTAGAGAAGATCCAAATAAAAACAGCTCAGGTATTGTTTAGGATTTTGTGTTTCTTTGGAGAAAATATATTGCAAAGTTTGCTAGAAGAAAATAATCTTTTCACAGTGATTTGGCTGTTGTATCTATGCAGTATGGTTGAAGCCTAGTTAAAAAAAAAGTAGTATTTTTATGTATTAAAAGGGTGTACAAATTTTAAGGGCCTTTTTGCCCCCATAATATCTTTTCATGGAATGAAAAGATATTATGGAATATTTCATGGAATGAAGCTTAGTTTATTTTTAAAGTTCACAATTACTTTTTTTCAGTATTTCTCAGACTGAGGATGCTTCTTCCGAGTAAGAACTGCTTATCATATTGGAATCACACTGAAACCCACGTAGACAGGAGGTGGAAGCTGTCTTAAAATTTCTGACATCAAGAGAGCATCTTTTAGGTTTAGTGGTTGAAATGCAAGGTTACTTACTTAAGGGTTGGGTTCCTGAGGCACAGCCTCTTGAAAATGATCTGCTATTAACCTGATCCTGCAGTTACCTCTGTGTGGGCTAGGAAAGAAGTGCCTCATTTAAATCCATGAAATTTATACCGGGCAGTGCTCCAAAACCAAGAACCAAATAGTCCCACAGATTAGGTTTGGAGATATTTTTGAAGCTGTTAGCACTGTGAAAGCCTACCTCTTTGCAAATGGGTTGTGTGAGTGAGACAGCTGCTCATTCTGCAGAAACATCCCACAGGAACTGAGAGGTAAAGAGCCAAGCACTGCACTCAGGATCCCTCTGAGCTCCTTCTCCTGAGGCTCCTTGTGGGGTTTCCATTGACATCTGTCTTGTGAACTTTATTCTGGGAGGGGCTCCCAACGTTGTCAAGCCTGTTCCAGATATTGTCACCACAGGGATTGCTGGTGAAGGTTCTCACACCGTGTTCCTTGGAGCAGGCTCAGCATGGCACAGATGTCCGGCTGTACCAGTCCACCCACCCCGTTCCACTCAAGGGCAGATCAGCCCACAGTGAGTGGTGCTTGTATCTGATCAGGGTGTGAATATATCTGCTGCAGTCAAAATAAAACCAGGAACCAGTGCAAAAGTCTTGGTCAGGAGGTGCACTGAAGTCCTTGCTGGGCAGACAGCAGGTTGATATTTTCCCAGTATTTTTGGGCAAAACAATGTAGTCCAATATCTCACCTGTCTAGTTTCTCCTCTCCTTTATTACACAAGCTTCTTTTTCAAGACACAGCAGTTCCTGAACTTGAAACTTGACTATTAGTTTCTGTTCATCCTCCTTCAGCATTTAAATTCAGCTGTTCTTGAACTGCTTATGGCAGATTGAGGAATTCTATCCTAACTGGAAGTTTGCTTTCTACTTATTTGTGTACATTGATTTTCTTCTTTAAAAAAAATAAAATCTGCAAACTTTAACTTGAAATCAGAACTGGAAATAGATTTTGTCATACACTGGGGAAAGTTCCCACAAACCACCTTTGATATGCATGGGTTTGCAAACTCATTTGCCTACTCTTTCCTCAGTGGTAGCATTCAACTCCTTGCAGATCTGGAAGGACTGGGTTACATAGAGAGATTTCTATAACTATTACTGATAAAGCACCAAGCTTTTAGGGCCGTTGTAGTTCATTTACCAAATATGCCAGGTAGTCGTGTTCAGTATACCTTTTGCAGTAAAATAAATTGAGCTTTAAAATAAAAATAAAGTTACTTGGTATATTTCTTTTGCCAGAGTTGTTTGTATTCGTTTTCACTTCATTTTTCAAGAAAAAAATGCAATTTTGAGTAAGGCATTATGGTATTTTAGAGTAATAATCTATTTTTTTACAGCAGGTTAGAGTGGGAATAGATGTAAAGGGTTATGTCAATATTTCTGAATTTAATAGCACCAAGGGTCCCTTTGGCCTGAGGATAAGGGTGCCTGACTGTGTTTGAGCCACAGCTGAAGAAAAGTTCTAAAATCCTGAATTCCCCAAGGGTGAGCACTACAGAAGAGAAGACAGCAAGGAGGCAGGAGCAACATCCTAGAGAGAGGCTGTAATATCCACACGAGTGTTTGCTGCAGGCTGCAGTGGTGAGGCTGCTGGAGGCTGGGGCATTTGTTAGGTTTTGTATATAAGTTTTTAGTCTTATGCTGTAGACTAAGACCAGGAATTGAAAAGATGTGCAAAGGTCTTAAAGTTGGCATTGCTTAGTGCAGAATGCTTCCTAAGCCACTTAGGTATGGGCTTCCCATAGGGTATTGCTAAGTATGAATATGCTTCTGCTAAGATTTTAGCTTAGTTGGGCTGGATTTATCTTGATTTCTGTTTAATTTTTTAGACAATTCTCCACTTTCAATTCCCTCCAGGGTCTGTAACTTTAGGTTGCTGGGGTTGATCATGTCATGTACTCTGGGCAGTAGCTATGAAAGATTATGGCCCTTCTCTTGAGCATCAAAGGTAACAATAATGAAAAGCAGCTGAAGTGTTAGAAAGGCACACAAAAAAAGAAGTCCTTGGGCAGTTTTGGTGACTGCAAGATGCCAAACCTTCTGTGTGAATTTCAGCTTAGTGGACACTGCATCTTTCTTCTTTCCATGAATAGTGAAGAAAGAAGTACAAGACTCCCCACCCTACAAACAAATGCCAGTGTTTGGGAGTTGTCTTGTATTCCTTGTCTTTTCTCAGGAGCCAAACAAGGCTTTCTCAAAAAGCTGTCAGCAGCAGCAAAGGCACCAGTGTCATTCATCTGGAGACTAAAGGGTACAGCATTGTTTTCTGTTATAGCAGACAAATTTCTCTGTTAGTTTTGAAGTTGAAAAAGGATTTTTACAGTTAAAAAATATTGTACTGCTGAATACAGTAATGACACACAGGAAGTAAGTTCTGGCAAGATGGGGTCTTCTGTAGGATGTTGTCTTGTGGTCTTGTTCACATGAGAATGCTGTTTGACTCACAAATTCTGTTTAAATGGCAGATAATTTTTTAATACGCAGTGAGTTTGTCACCTAGCTGCAAAATAGATGTAAAGCTCTGGGTGAGGTAATTTATTATACATTTTAATTTTTAAGGCCGTGAAAAAGAATCTTGTGGAATAATGTACATGTTAAGTCCAGTTAATTTCTTTTAGAAGTGATATATTCTTCTAAATGCATACAGTGTTCTTAAATCCTCACATGGTTCACTTTTTTACCAGAACTATGCACAATATTTCTTCTAGCAACAGCAGTATTTATCACACAGCTATTCATACACACATTTACATTTGTTATTTCAGTTATTATGATTACTCTGAGGAGCTGTCTTTTAGATAGTGTTTTACCAGTGCGATGGCAGTCGATAAAGTATTTACTGTACCTTCCATAGTCAGTAATTCATAAAAGTTTTATCTCTGCTAATGTACTGATATACAGAAAATGCTTTGGGCAGATGTAGAAAACTGTATTAATGTTGTATAGCTAATAAGTCAGCTTAACAATTGGTTTGGGGAAATAAAAGGTAAAAAAAATTTATGAGATTCAGGTTTAAGGTGCATCTTACAGACAATAACTTAAAAATTCTTCCTTTGCTTGATGCTGTTCACAGATGACAGCTTCAGAAACTTCAAATAGAAATGTGCTTTCTGTGCTTTAGTGCTCATGTCTGATATGCTGAAAATCTAAATAAGATCTACAGTATTTCCTGTGTATGTACAATGCCGTGGGAGGGTGGAAGTTGATCCTGCACTGGTTTGTAGAAGGGGACAGTGAATGTAAAAGAAGTGACAGAGAGGAGGAGAGGTAAAGGTTTTGTAAAGGGAAGAGCTCATCCAAAGCCATCACGTCTCTGATGCCTGTTTAATGTAGATCTCATCAAATTTGCAGATGATACCAAACTAGGGGAGCAGCTGACATGCTTGAAGGCAGGGCTGCTCTTCAGAGGGCCCCAGACAGGAACATTGTGGAATCCAGCAAGGACAAATACCAGTTCTTGCCCTGGGAAGGAGGAATGTGGCAGATCTGCAGAGTGGGACCTGATAGATTTGGGAACAACTCTGCTGAAAAGGAGTTGTATGTGGGTCCTGGTGGGCAGCAACATAAACACGTGCCAGTCTTATACCCTGGCATCAACACAGGGAACAGCATCCTGGGCTGCATTAATAGCCTGCAGATTGAGGGAAGTGGAAATCCTCCTTTACCTGGCACTCATAAGTCCACATCCAGAATAAATTTGGGAACAACTCTGCTGAAAAGGACCTGTGGGTCCTGGTGGGCAGCAACATCAACACGTGCCAGTCTTGTACCCTGGCATCAACACAGGGAACAGCATCCTGGGCTGCATTAATAGCCTGCAGATTGAGGGAAGTGGAAATCCTCCTTTACCTGGCACTCATAAGTCCACATCCAGAATACAGCATCCCATTTTGTGGATGAGATGAGAATTTTGCATAAAGGGAAGATACTGATGAGCTGAAGCAAGTTCTGTGCCTGTGGAAGCTGGAGCACATTCTCCCTAAGGAGATGCTAAGGAGGTGTGGGCTTGTTCAGCCTGAAAAAAGGGTTTTGGGGGGACTTCCTACATAAAAATTGTTATCCAGGAGATAGAGACACACCCTGCAGTGATGCCTGGTGGGCAGGACAGGAGAGAGCAGATGGGACTTTAGAAGAAAGTTCCAGGCAAGGTATAAGGAAAATCTTTGCCACTATAAAATCAGTCAGGCAGTGGGCTTCTGCAGCCTCTATCCTTTGAGGTTCTCAAAAGCCAGCTGCTCAAACAACCTTGAACAGCCTGGTCACCTCCACTCAGAGGTGACCCTGCTTTGAACTGAATTGGAGTAGGGACCTTCTGAATTCTCTCTCAGCCTGAGTGGCTCAATGGATCTAGGACAAAGCTTGGAGCCAAAACTTTTTTTTCTCCTTGTATTTTGGGATGTGGTTATAAGCAAATGGTTCAGCCTCTGTAGTTACCTGTCTAGAAAGTGGAGGTAATGCTTTTTGCTTTCTTCAGTGATGTTTCAATATAAGATATATGAAAGGGGATGATATTTTGGATGCTTTGTCAAAGTGGGTATGGACAGCAACACAGACAGGCTTTTAAAGTCTGCCTAAGAAGCTCATAGAGAGGGTACTGTGCATCTCTAGCAGTAACTGTGAAGCTGTTTTCTGTGGATTTACTTTCATGAAATCCCCACCATATATTTTTTCAATATATATTGTCAATCCCCTTAAAAGGTAGTGAGCAGCAAAATGTGCCAGTGTTAGCAACAGCTCTGACAGCAGTCTCACTATATGATTCTGCCAATTATGGTAACATTTGTCATATTTTCCTAGTTAATAGTTTTTTCCTGCTATGGTGGTTGTTTCTGTGGTCTCATTGGAGGGGAAGCAGACTAAGCTGCCTTTACATCAGGAGCACTGTACTGGTTCTGCCCTGTGTATCAGATGTACAGCTCACTGCTTGATAAACTGAAGCATCTGGGTTTTTACCCCCTTGCACTTTTCAGCTTTGGTGATCTTTACTAAGAGATTTTTAAAGGTATCCTACAATTTTCACGCATAGATAAGGAGTTATTTGAAAAACAATAGTGCCCATTGGAAAAGGTTACTGAAAATTGCTTTCTTTTTGTGGCATTTCACCTTTTTAAGAGTCTTTGTGATAACACTAGAGCAGGCAGCGGTGTGTACATAGAAGTTTCAAAAAATCTTGGGAGCTTGAGATTTAGAATATTTTTAATTACCTTTTTTAAACTGGTTCTTTTTTCTTTTCCCTCTCTACCTGCAGGAAATAAAGAAAGACATGAAGAAAGAAAATACTGCCAACAAACCACCAGAGAAGCCTATAAATGAAGTTTCCAATGGAAGCCCTTTACTGTTGTCTGAGACAATTATTAGAACCAACAAAAAAGGTATAGTATATGGACATTAAATGCAGATTAAATTCAGGCCCTCCAAAGGACAAAATGTAACCCTTCCTTGTTTCTAAAAATAAAGCTAGAATCTATTTAACTGAAAAGGCATAGGAGGAATAATAATAGAAAAAATCTTTGTCCTCTTGGACTAGCATATATGGATACACATTTAATATTTCCACATTAATTTGCACAGACATCCCTTTCTTTTTAAGGAAATCCTCCTCCATACATTTAATTAAGGGAAGTTGTATGAGGAGATTGCTGAAGCTTATTAAAGTACGCAAGTGGCAGCTTGCATATATGGAGGGTTTTGCACAGGGATGTCAGTCTACATTCACATAATCATGCTTTATCTGGGACAGAGAGCTCTAAAAAAGGGGGAAAAATGTGAAAAAAAAGACAATGCATTAGTTTCTTGGGAAGTGTCTTTCACTGTCTTTCATTTGAGACAGGAATGTGTGTGTGCTCATCATCTCTTTCTTGACTCCCAATGCAGATTCCTGTGTAGGGTTTTGGGTGGCCAAAATGAAAACCTCCAAATGTTCTGTGTCATTCCCTATCTCCCTGCCCTTCTTTCAGGACTGTTAGAACAAAACAAAAAATTGGAAATATAAAACCTGGATTTTTCTTCAGGTTATCTTTATTCTCCTGTTTGTTTGTAGGAGGACAATGTGCAAGAGATGTGCTGGAGGATTCACTCAACAGTTTCTTGCTTGCTGTCTTATACAGAATAATCTGCTGTCATTAATCATTGCAGTAATGTAATTTCCATTTTAGTGTGTGTTCTATACTTTGAGGACTGTTATGGACATTTCCTGTTATGCATTATCAGCTAGTGTTTTATTTGAGCTGCAGTTTCAGTAGAGGTCTTATACTTAAGGTTTACAACTGCAAGTGAAGAAGAATTAATAATTTTTGCGAAATGTCTTACTTCCTTTAAAATGTGAAACAGATTAATCTCCACCTCTTTTGCAAGGATTGATATCCTCTGAAAGAAAAGATTGGAAATACATCTCAGAAAACTTTGTCTTTTGAGCTTGCAATGTTGTCTTGAATCTAGAGACACGTCCAAAATTTCTGCTTTGGGTCATAAGTTTTTCAAGCAACAGCAGAATTAAATTACTAAGAATTATTATTTTTCATGGCTGCTATACAGAACCATATGAGTAGTTGGGAAATTATCTAGGGACCAAGTTTGTTCCACATTGCTTCTGCTGCTATTTGGAGAAGTCTAATAGCTGTGGCAGATACAGAGATTTGTTTCAGTCACAAGGGGATAGAACTCCAAATATGGTTCTTAGAACACTTTCTCCTCCTTTTTCTTCCCTCTGGCTAGAAGCTTTAAAGAATTCAGGAAAGAAAGATTTTTCTGTCCCTAGCTGAAGAATACAAAACCTCATATTTACTGAGATGAGAAAAGCAAAGTCTGACATGAAGATCTGTAAGTTGAGGCAGGGGTTAGGTTTGGAAGTAGCATTTTCATATTAGGATATTATTTCATTAGACTTGGTTGGTAGGGATTGCACTTCTGATGGCCACCTGTCCATTGTGTCAGGGTTGGTGCACTGTTCATGTTGGCTACTTCACAGCCATTTCTGTTGCTGCAGAAAAAGCAGGTGCAGGAGGCCATGATGTGGCAGCACAGCCAAGGATGTATGGGGCACAAGGCAAGAGAGCTTCCCCTTGTTTTTCCTGGGATCACTTTGATCATGGTGCCACTGTAGCCTTGCTTAAGTGTGGACAGTTGAGCAAATAGTTACTGCTGAGTTCAGAAAGTGTTTTCTAAGATTTATGTGGCCAATCTGCTTGTGGACAGTGTTGCCATATTGTACTGAATAGGGAGCCCTAAATTCCATGGGTGTTACTTTCTTTGAGTGTTCTTGTCCTGGGATTTTTAATAAATCCTAACTCAATATGTTTACTGATCACACAATGTGATCTGAAAAAGGGGACAAGGTGTCTGTGTTTGGTTCATTGGTTGGTTTGTTTTCTTGTGTTCTCTTTGTTGTTAGGAAGTGAAGAGGACAGGGCTGCATCTAAAGGTCTTTAACCACTGTTCAGCAGTGAAAGTGGTAGGCAGTATTATTTAATTGCTTGGGCAGTGTAATCCTGCTGCTTGCAACTTCACAGCTGATCCAGTGATGTGGGAGTGAAGCATTCTGTGCTGTTGCATTGTTTTTATTACCAAGATGATAATAATATGTGCTATTCTACTGCTGTGGTGTTATATTGTGTAGTTTTACTACTTAACTTGGTTGGCCTAATTTAAGTGTCAGCACTTTAGCAAGTATTTACATTTTGAGGAGAGGAATCTTGGCCTCTTGGGCTTCTGGCTTGTAGGGAGTTTTTCCTTGAGAAATATTGACAAATGTCCAACAGTGGTATTCAAGGAAAATAGCTAAGTTATTTGTAAGAAACATCTAAGTAACCAAGAGGAAAATAATAAATTTCTCAACTAAAAAGGTATTTAAGATCCAACTTTATATCCTGGTATTTTCACGCTAATTATTTCTAAGTACTGTATTGAAATTAGGAGTTCTAACAATAAAATCAGTGTAAATTGAGACAAGTGGCTGCATAATATTTATTTGCTGACTGGGGTTAAACCACAACAATAATGGGTAATGGATTACATGTGTAGCATAGGAACAAATTAAAGTTGGTGTAACCCCACCAGCAGTAGCCTACCTGGGTTATTACTTCCATTGCACAGTGAGGGTTACAACTGGTTGTACGTCACCATGTGTGAATCACTCAGGTTTTTGTTACAAAGGCCAAGAGAAGATGGAAGGATTTGATTTTTTTCTGCTTTTCACTGTGGGCGGTAAAACCAGAATATGTCTCATCCTTTAATGTTTCTTGTTGACCACAGATATTAGTGACCTAATGGAAACAAACAGTAGTGACCACTGCTGTGGTGGACATAATTTAGGAAATGCTATGGAACTATTGCTAAATCACTAAACTGTTGGCCAAATTACACACTTATCTTCCTAGGTCAGGCATTTTAATACGTATTGATTTTTCAGATAGACAGGGCTTAATTTTTTCTGATTTATTGCAGTGACATCTCCAGATTTATGAGTATTTCAGGTGTCTCTGCCTTAGGCTGCCTGTTGGCAAAACCTGGTTTACACCTGCTTCATTAAGGAGTTGAGATCTGTTCCAGCATGGCAGTGATGGCAATTAACACCCAGGAAACAGCATTTTAATTTAGCACTGCAATGTGTTAATTCCTCACCTCTGAAAGGCTCAGGAAAGGGCCATTTTCTGGAGCGTGGGGAGGGGGTTTGGGGAAGCATGGTGGCCTTGTGCTTTCCCTGGCTGTTCCAGGGCTGCAGCAGCTCTGGGCTGGTCGATGGGAGCTTCAGGTGCTGCAGTGTCAGCCCTGTCTGTTCCTTTCTAGGGAAAAAGGCTGTGGCACTGAGGCACCTGTCTGAGACTGTAGGAATGGCAGATGTTGGTTGGCTTGCATATTAATTGCCAGAAACTGGGAGGGATTGTTCTTTTGCTTCTTCCTATAGTTCATAAGTAAAAAAATCCTTTCCTCACCATGAGTGGGTCTTTGAGTGTAACTTTTCCCTGGTTCAGATTTTTTTGTTGGCACATAGTACTATTGTTCTAAAACTTTTATAAAGCTGACATTTAAAAAAATATATCTATTAAAAATTAGCTTTTTTTTTCTATTTAGAATTGGCATTGTTACACTTTGGTAAGAGCAGGGTGGGAAAGCCATTTCTTCTCAGAGAACATTTTCACATTGTTTGAAAAAAGCAAAATTTTTGCTATTGTTGCAATTATTTAATAACATAATAAAATTACAACCAGGTCTTGGAATAGAAAACCACTGAAAGATATCTTTTTGTCCTTTAAATACTTTTCCAACATGGTGAAATTCCATCTCTTCTAAGTTAACTTTCAAAACCTAAATCAAGATTCAAAGTTGTGCAACTGTTTCAGATCTGTCATAAATTCACTATGATTTTCACTCAAGTATAAAGGGACATAATGAAAACTTGCCTTCAATAAGCTTTAAGTGTTAAATGGCCATAACTTATTTTAGACTAGTTTTGTTCTGATTGTTGAGTATCCTATATTTAATCATTGTGCTGTTTTCTGTGTCTGGGAACAAAAGCCCACTACCTTAGGTCAAGATGCAAAACTGAAATTGATAGACTATATTTTGTAAGTAAACTAACAACAATTGTTATATAAGTAAACATATTTGAGGCAAAGATACATTGCTTTGTCAGATATATTTGTTTTCTATAAACTGTAATTGCAGGCTGCATTGAGCCAGCAAATCTGGAACAGTTTATCACGTGTTACATGCCCTTAATCAAAGCCAAATACTGAAAGCAAAGAAAGTTTTTTCTAGTTCTCTTGAGAATGATTTAATTTACGTTCCAGCCTACATTTAAATAATAGAGAGCATTTGCATGCAATGCTAAAAGGGAAGTTTTGTGTAAATAGATTTGATGATATAATAGGTTTAATTTGGGAATAAGTAACAAGTCTGTTATATGCAAAACTGAGATTTAAGTCCATTTTTGTAAATTAGAGAAATGGGAAAAGTATTTTGCAAGAAAAATGCTTCATCCTTTTGTTTGATAGTTTTCTTATTATTTGGATGTAAAAAGGCACCCCATTTATTAGAAACACAGGCTGTTGTGTTCTCAGCATATGAGTGTGTTGATTCAATCTCATATTAAATAATCTATGTAAGCTATGATTCTGGTAATATTTTTCAACAGAAAGGCAAACTTCAAAATCTTTTTTCATAAAATATTTTACTATCAAGAAGTGCAAGTGGCTTGATGAGGTGTCTGACCCTCAGTATGCTCAGCTTTGGTTTTCCTTTCTAACACAGTAAGTTTGTAGGCATTGATCTTTCTTTTGTTAGATTATTCTTCTGCTGTTTACACATTCAGGCCCTCTCCACTGACAGGCTTTGGTATTCCCTTGCAAATACTGCCAGCTTCAGAGAAATTATTGCTAGCAGGGAAAAAAAACCTTTTCATTTTTAAGATCAGCTAATTGGTGTATAATAAGCATACAGTTTACACAAATATGCACAAGAACATACTGCTCAGCCTATTAAGGTTAAAATATGCTTGCAACATATGACACCAACCCAAAACGAGACATAAAAAATTAATGGCACAGGAAACTTGAATGTGCAAAATATTTATTATTTGAGTTTAAATATCATATCTGTATATGCATATGTAGTGTCTCAAATAATACACATTTCCTGTAAAAGTACTGTTTTTTGAAAAGAAGGGTGAAAATTATCCCAGTATTTAGGTAAGCTACACTGTCCTGGAAGTCAATGCTTTCAGTTGAGAGAGGCAGGAGAAGACACCAGTCTGTGCTGGACATGTGGTTGTGACATTGACATGATTTTTTTTTTTGTCTGGAGGAAACATCTCAGTGTTGTCTTGCCAAGAGTGGAATGGGTGCTCACTCACTCTTTTCAAGCACATCTTGTTTATGAGTTCAATTTAAAGAATGACTTGTGAAGGAGTGTAGGAGGATGCCCCCAATGACAGAGTGGCAAACTAGCCTTTGTCCCCCAAAAAAGGAAGGAAGCCCAGAAGTTTCTCCCAACGATCAGGTGAAAAGCCACCTTATAGGACCCCAGAGACGTCACTAAAACCTTGGGGTCACCTAATTGGATGGAAGCCAAAAGGTCCCGCCTGGGCCATAAGGTAGAAAAAGAGAGGACAAAAGAGCCACGAGGCTTTTGTGAACGTGTTTCTACCAGGATCAGACTTTTGTACCTGGCTCGGATTTTCTGTTTATTGTTTTTCCTTTTATTAAACCTTTTTGTTTCTAACACTGCAGCAGAAGCCATCCTGCTCATTATTTGCCTCCAAAGGTAATAGCTAAGCTATCCTTGGGTGTATTAGGTTCCCTTTTAAGGGCTCATAAAACCCTGGCCTGCCCTGAGATACATAAAATCTAAATTTCTTTTCCTGTGTTATGGTCACTTGCTGCCCTGGTGTTCAGTTAATGTTTCATTATTTATCCAGGTTCCAGTATCTTTTTACAAGAAATAGTTTATTTTCTTGTTATTTACTGTGCAGTGCCCCCCATCTTTTGTGTTTTTTTAATCCTGATTGCTTACTCTTTCTTTTCAATTACTCCTTTCTTGTAGTCTTCAAAATGCATGAATGCTGAGCCCTGACTTAGTTTCTGCAATTTTGCATGGTTGGATCCATCCACTGGTGTGGCATGCTACTATCATGAGGCTCTGTGCAGGAGCAGCCTATAGAGACAAGAAGTCACTCTGGGTTTGAAGTGAAATTCCAGGTTAATTCTATCCTCTGGGCATCTGTTTACCTCAGTGGCTCTCTTGTGTGTCATATATTTAGTTCTAGGAATGCCATTTATGGACCATGCTGGGAAACACTAAATAAAAACACAGCCACTACATCAAGGAGCTGACTATATATACATCTCTGTGTGTATCTGTTATGTATTAAACCAGGTAACAAATAATTAAAAAAAAAAGAGTAATGCAAGAGAAGATGCCATATTTGGGCAATTGCTCGCAGGCTGTTTTCATGTTTCTTGCAGACAGAGCACACTTGTTTAATAAAATATTTAGACCTGAATCTGCATTTGGAAACTGGGAGGTTGCTATGGTGAAAGTTGGGACAGTGGTTTAGAATTTAATTTTTTCCTGTTGGGTGCTGGACAGGACAGAGAAGAAGCAGATGACCTTTTCATATGAAGCCTAAAGGGTTGTGGGAGAGTGGTCACTGATGAGCATTCTCAGCAGCTTCCAGATGAAACAGAGGCAGGTAGTTATGGAAACAGATGTGGGCATCATTTAGTTTGTTGGTTATTTTTATTTATGCTAGACCCAGAATTATATTTGTATCAGTGAAAAAGCAGAGGCAAGTGAATTTTTAAGGAAGAGAGTGAGAGGGAACAAATGAAGTGGTGGAACTGGGCTGCAGGGTGTGTTTAAAGAATAAGGAGAAGAAAGTATTTTTGTAAGTAATTTATGTTCATGCACATACTCAAAAATGCTGCAAAAATGCTGGTGAGGAGCAGTTTAGAGAGTGGCAGCTTCTTTTTCATGGGCACTGAAAAATTTTTGTCTGATCAGTTAAAGGATTTTTTTCATTTCTAAAAGCTTTGCAATACATTTTACATGCCTGAAGTATAAAATTGTCAGGAATATAATTTATCATTTGTACAAGCCATTTGCAAGCTCACTTTTATCACAGTATGTGATAACTGTCCACAAGATACTAGTCAAAAGCAAATGTGTTGTCAAACTCAGGTGCAAAATGTTTTTATATTAAAATTTATATTGAAATCTCCTTTGAAGAATGAAAAACCCAATAAAATATGCTGGTTGTTGAAGTAACAACAGCAATGAAACCTCCTCTTTCTCAAAACTACCTTTGCCCACCACAAAAGTGGCTGTTGATTTTTCCACGAGGTTCTGCAGGGAAATGTCTCCCTGCAGCCAGCAGTTCTGTCCCTCTCAGTGCTGCTGCATAAGTCACTTGGCACCCAGCAAGGCCTTGCTGCCCTTGAGGTCTGTCCCTGACCTTTTGCCTCCAGACTGAGCTGTCTGTGTCTGTCTCCTTTAGCCTTTCATCTGGGTGGTGTGGGATTTTTGAGAAAAACATGGCTAACTTGATTTGAAACTTAGCAGATCAACCTTTCTCCCCTGTCCCTTCTCACTTGTAATTAAGGAATAGCAGAAGATGAGCAGGGTGGTTCACCAGATGCTGAACCTTGGAGCAAGACTTTGGGATCTCTGTATATTTCCCGGTGCCAAGACACATCTGGCAGCTGTGATAGGAGAGAATTGGACTTCTTATTCTGTGGTAGAGACAATGAAAGCAGAAGAAAAATGCAGAGATACTGTTGTGGAATATAGAACACAACTCTATCTGGACTGAACTTTGGGGCCAAGAGAATATACTTTGACTGTGCAAGTTAATATATTTTGCACGAGCTCTGAAACTTTGCAGGTGTACTTTAAACTGGGTCAGTAACACTTTTTTTGTTGTTCCTTCAGTTATCTTGATGAATTTGTAACTGCTAAGTTAAATATGCCCCTGTAAATCTGCAAGCACACTGACAGGCAGATCTTAAGTTCAGAGTTCCTTTACCTTTGTTTGATGGGGTGGGAGCTGGGATGGTGCTGTGTTGATTTTGAGGAGACAGGGAACTGGTGTTAGCCTTTCCTGTGGGCTGGAGCTGGGGCTGTGCAGCTGTTTACATCCTTCCCCCTTGGCTTGTAGATAAGAGTAATCTGTACTGTGTAAGTTACAGCACTAATCAGCATCCTGAGGTAGTTGAAGGTTTCTGGCTCCTGGACAAAATCCTCTGAATGATTTCTGGGGTTGTAGATGAGAAGCAGGGTCTGTCAACAGCTTCCTTGGGTCTCCTTCAAATTGCAGTGTCATGCAACATGAATTGAAGGCCTAAATAATTTGGGTAAATGATTGATATTAGAATTTCTTTTTTAACCCATTAAACCCCCCCATAAAAAAAAAATAAATTTGGATGTAGGTGAAAGTTTAATGTAAACATATGCCTTTGTACTTTTTTTACAAAAAGCTCCATGCTTGTGCTGTCTGCATTGCATCAAGTGATTTATTCTGCTGCTGTTGAGTCACTTCAGTGTAGGAAACCTATTGATTTCTGTCTACTTGGACCAGCAGGAAGCTACAATTATTATTCAAGACCTTCCTCTTCTGATGGAATGGTGTTTTTAAACACAAATTGGAACAAACTTCTGCAGAAAGGGGCTAGAATGTACATAGCAAAAAGGAACTGTGGCTGCTGGTAGGAAGGAGCATCACTGTTTGGGTGGTTTAGGAGAGCTGGGCAGAATTCTGCTCAGAAGTGTGCTGCTGTCCTAGGAACTTCTGAGCCAGCTTCTTGTGGGGGTTTTGGACAGCAGTGTGTGTCTGGGGAGGGGCTTTAACTCTGAGTGCATTTTGCAGAGGTATTTTTCAGCTCTGCTTTTGCCCGGCTCCCTTTCCTATGTGCATACATGCACTCACTAGAGTGGTTTAAGTTCTCTGTTCTCTGCAAGTGGCAATAAACTCTATGAAAGCAATGCCCATAAGGCACATTGTTTGGGCTCTTTTATGATGTATGATAGATTCTATGAAATATTTTACTTTCAGGAATTGATACATGCTTTAAAACCCGTCTTCTGGTAAAGCACCATGCCTGGAATAAACTTGTTACTGTATTAATTTTAATTATTTTTCACACACTGTGTGAAATACTTCAGTGCATTGGATTTAAAGACCCTGAAATTAGGAAAATATGCTTTGCTATAACTAGATTTGAAAAACACATGGCAGTATCAGACAGTGCTAACAATGCATGACCTGGATTATCCTGAGTAAGGTGGCATTTTTAGCTATTTATTAGGCATTCAGTTTTAGCTCTTTATTAGGCTATTTATTTATTAGTTCAGTTCTTGAATTTCTGTGTTATGTAGGTGCAGTAACTTGAATTACAAGATATTTTGCCTCTAAAGCTATATTTCTTCTTTCCACTAGTATGGAGTTTCCAAAATTTTATTCATTGAGTACTTCATACAATTTTTATCTTATTTCAGAATTTTCTTCTTTACCATCTACCCTACCACTATCAAGGTGCACACAGCATGAGACCTTGTGCTGTTATTAGTCATGTGTTGTGGTGTATAGTACCATTTACCCTGTTTTTTATGGTTATGTCACTGTTTTCTAATGTAATTTCACATTAAGATGCACCAGTCATTTGCATTAGTTACTATTCTATATCTTTTTGCATTCCCTTTTCAATTATAAATACATGTTTGTGCCTCTTCCTTTCTTGCAGTTAATTTGTAGAATCATCCTCTATAAAAATTCAAAGCATGTTGCTGATGATGGTTAGTTTCCAAGCTCAATGGTAGGGTGGTTGTGCTTGACAAGGGAGTGAAATGTGGAAGTGCTGACAAGTGGCTGATGGCTGATTCTTGGCCCCAAGCACAAGATTGCGATATGAAAGATTATTGCTGTTATCATTATCTGTCACACAGCAAGAGCCGTTATTTCCTAACTTCGGCGCCGACTTTATTTAGAAACAGAAGTGGAGGCTGGGCAGAGTTCCTCGTGGTGAGAAGCAGCTCCCTGCAGATGCCCAAATTAGCTGGGAATGACTGTTGAAGTCAGCAGGGGTGTTGTGCCACTGGCATGGCCCTCTGCCTGGGCTGCATTGCTCTGGTGAAGGCCCTCATGACTTCAGCTCTTGCTGCAGCATCTTCTGTGGCTGCGTGTTTGTCAATCTGCCACTCTGTTCCACAGACTTCCAGAGAGCGCTGGCACCACTGTGACAGACCAGGATATATCTGCTTTCCCCCACGAAATACTTGGCTGCTTCAGAATCTGTTTCTGATATTGTTTTGTCTAGGGACCAGATTTTACCAGCTCTCTACTCAGGGAGTGCTCAGCGTAGCACTAAAAATACGCTACTATGGCAATTCACAGATTAATACCACACTATTTTGACTTTCCATGAACTCTATTCATCATAATACTGTTACTTAAAACACAATTTGTTAATATCTTTTTTAATTACAGTATGATAATATTTTTATTAATGATGTCCAAGCCTGATGCCATTGTTAAGACCTCTTTAAGGATTTCAGGCATTTACTTTGTATTTCCAAGCTGATTGTCCTGTCCTATACTAACATATTTTATTACTATACATTTAGTACCAGATGTACTTTGTGCTGACTTCTGTTAGACTCCTGTTAGATTCCAGATGTCCCTGATCTATAGAGTCTGGTATCTAGCTCTGCAAAAGCTGCAAGATGCAGTGTCAGCCATTTTTGCTTCACTTTGCAACTGCAGTCATAAGACTCGGTGTTTTTTAGACCTAGGAATTCTCTGTTAGACTACTGACTCAGCATACTGTTATCCTAAATTATAAGGGTCACAGTCACTTCTGGGAATTCATAAGAGGTCAGGAAGTCTCCAGGAAATTATTTAATAAAAAAGGTCCAATGACCTTAGGAAAACCAAAAGATTCAGTCACATGTGTGGCAGTTATCGAGCAAATGGAGCAGTGGAAAACAGAAGTAACGAAAGTAAATATTAGCCTGAGGCAGTAATTTCATGAAGATGTTAAGTTTGCATTGCCACCAAAAAATGAGCCATTTTTCCTTTTTTTGTTCTTCCTATGTTCTGGTACAAATATTTGGCTACATTGTGGGCAGGTGAGGAAAGTGATCAAGGTTAGCATTAAACTAGCAAGAGAAAAGCTTGTTTTTAATAGCACGTCTGTTCCTTACCTACCTCCTCATACTGCTTCACAAGCACTTGATCTGATGGGGTGGTAAGGAGTGTTGCAGGACCTGCAGGAGCAGAAGGATAAGTAGTACTGCCTTATATTTGGTTGCAGGTGAAATAGTTCCAAATGTCCTATGAGAGAGTGATGGTTTGTCAAACTTTTTGAAAGCTGGTTCATAGTCATTCAATTAAATCAACTAAAGAAAATTGCTCTCTTGTTAGTTTCTATTGTGAATATTGCTCTTCACTTTTCTCTTGTGTTGGGACGGTACAAGCATTGGTCATTTTCCAGAAAAACCATCATTGTAATTGCATACTGAATTCTTCTTATGCAGATGCCTTCTCACCTGCCAATACTATGTCTTTTAATCACAGAATTGTTTTGGAGATGGATTTCGTTGCTGACACAGCTGACTTGAGCCAGAGGCCTATATATTCACAGCTTTTAAGTTTGAGGATGTAACTTCTCATTCATGTAGTAGGAGTAATGGAAAAGACAAGAGGAACTCAACAGTTATTTTTAGGAAAAGATAGTGTTTATCCCAGCAAATCTAAAAATGTTGTTGAGACATTACACACTTGAAACCTAGACAGTTGTGGTTTTGTTCTTCCATAATTATTTTAACGTGAAGGAATGTCTCTTAATGCATACTCTACAGCCCTGTCAGCTTCAGTAGCCCTAACACATACATTTTTATATCTATACAAATTGGTATTTTCCTATGTGGTGTATGAAAAAAACACTAAAAAGCTGGAAATCAATGCAAGGAAAATAGTAAACCTGATAATGTGCTTTCTAATGCACAAAGAACATTTTGACCACTTTGACAAATAAAAGTAATATTACTGATCAAATGCATCAGCATAAGAGCTGGTAATAGTTTTGTAGCAGACTGTATGATTAAGGAGAAAGTAGTGAAGGGTGTACAGATGGCATTAAGAAGGCTTCTAAGTTGGTATGGTATTAAGCTAGACTGCCTGCCTTGTCTGGCATCTGAAAGTGTGGAAATCTCCTGTCTAAGGAAAACAGAACAAAAATTGAAAGGGACAGTAAACTGGAAGGAATTGCTTGGTTCAACATGGAGAGCTCTAGCACTTTTGTTAACATGTTGCTAAGACCGAGTTCTGGTGCAAGTTCTGGCCAAGTGCTTTGACCTGGGGAGAGAAGTAGCTTGTGTAATGCTGTGGTGGAGGGAGAAAAGACAAAGATTAAGGAAAGTTTTGGTTGTAGGGTCAGAAGGGGATCTTGCATGCCGTTGCATCCTTGGATAGAATGGGCAGAGCTGTGCAGCTGGATTCCAGGAGTTTGTTAATTTGGCAGGAAGTTTCCTCCTCGCACAGATCAGAACTGACGTGAAGTCATCCCTACTCACATGCTTTGGCAGAAGTGGAAATGGTTGTGGCCTAGAGGCAGAGCCAAAGGGTATTGAGGTGAAGAGTCATGCAAGTATGACATGCCCAGATGTATCATGGAGTGGGGAAATCTGGGTTAGCTACTGGATGAGGGACTTGCAGCAAGCAATGCAGCAGAGGTTTTTGACTTGAAGTTCTGTACAGCTTAAGAGCTGGCATTTGGCATTAGTGTATTAAGTGTATTAAGACGGGGTTACTTCTGTAACCCTTTCAGTGTCTAATTTAAAATCCATGAAAACTAGCATAAAGCTGAAAATACTGGGTAAGTAAACATCAGTAGAAAGGTGGTTGGCAATAGATCCCTTGAATAGGAGACAGAATGTTTAGTTTGCTCATCATTTGCTCTTTTGAGAATTATGGAAATTACGGGGCAGACAAGCTTTTATAATAAAGACTGCAAACCCAACCAGCACATGTTCTGCAGTCAGCTTGTAGGAAGTTCTGTGCCAAAAACTGGGTAAACAAGTGTGAACTGACCATTTCCAGAAGCAGCCAGAGTGGTTAAAATCCAGCACATGAGTTTGTTTGAACTATGCCTTTGCTGTGTTTTGGGGCTTCCCCACCATTTGTGTTGTGAAATTCAATGCTTGATGCAAGAGTGACACACTGCTCAAGTGGTTATGTGAAGTTAATGTTTAGAAACATAATGCAAGCTACGTTGTCTCTGGGACCAAAAAAAATTATTGTGGAACTGGACCACTTTCTGGCAGCCTGCAGTGTAAAGGAGACAGATCTTTAGTAGCTACTTCATTATGTAAGGTATTAAAGGTTTCATTAGATTTTCAGCCTTTCAGTGCAAACCCTGGACCTAATATGAGAAACCACTACTATACTGAAGGGTATTCTTTTCAATAGGCAGACAACTGATTAGTATATGATATAGAAAATTCTATATGAGGATTTTATTTTATTCTCACTCTTCTTGTTTTTCAAATCCAAAAATGTAGTGTGGGAGACAGAAATGCTTTTGAAATAAAAATTTAACTACATCCTTGAAGAGGAAAAGACAATTTTTTAATAAAGAGATTCTTCAAAAATGCCATATATCTTCATGAAAACTTAATTGTTAAGGTCCTGTGGGAAACCTGTTATGAACCTCATTTCACAATATGAAGGCTCTGATGTTGTTTTCTGAATACACAAATAGTGGTTTGCATATGTGAGAAGAGTCCTTGAAATCATAACAGCAAAAAGAGACTGTTGTCCTGTGACATTCTGGAGGCCTTTGCTACTAGGAATTTTATTCTAATTTCCTAATGGAACAAATACTTATTTTAAGAGCATCTGTTTATTTGCCCTATTCCCCTTGACTTTTTTAACCCTCTGCATGACAGTTGGCAAAAGAGTAGAGAAACATAATTATTCCATAATTATAGGAACACAATAGCTCTTTTAAATTGAAAGTGGAATGAATGCTTCTAAATGAATGAAAACCTCAGTTCTGAGAGGCAACAGGCAGTGGCCAAGCCACAGGTGTGCTGGCCAGTCAGTCAGTACCTGTGCTGCTCTGAAGCAGTCCCAGCATCTACTATCACTTTTCCAGCTGTGCAGATGTAGGATACAAGTGGAAGCTGGAGAAAGATGTGGTGGGAGCAGGTTGAGGTGATTAGAAGGCATTGGATGCTGTGGGAGGATGGAGGCAGCCTCACCCCTAAATAGCTGCAGCTGTACTAATTACCAAAGAGGAGGAACAGCCCTGCCCTTAATAGGGCACAGCAGTGTCCAGTGAGGATGGGTGTTATAAAAGAGTGGGTTAGGCAGTGGAGAGGAGAGCTGGGCATTGTTAGCTGAGCTGAGAGGAGGAAGGGTCAGGCAGTTGTGAAAGGGACAGTAAGGGTTATGTAGTCATGCAGAAGGAAGAGAAAAGGAGTCAGTGTTGTGAAGAGCTGCCTGTGGGAACTCGGAGAGAGAAGGTATGAAAGTTTTATAGTAAGATACTAAACTGGTGCCGAGTACCATGCCAACAATTGGTGGTCCATACAGGGATGGGTCCTGACACGGTTCTCCAAGCTTCACTAATTCTGCTGTTTGTGAAAGAATTATTGGATGCAGAGTCAGGCAGTTGTGAAAGGGACAGTAAGGGTTATGCAGTCATGCAGAAGGAAGAAAAAAGGAGTCAGTGTTGTGAAGAGCTGCCTGTGGGAACTCGCAGAGAGAAGGTATGAAAGTTTTATAATAAGGTACTAAATTGGTGCCAAGCACCAATGCCAACAATTGGTGGCCCATATAGGGATGGGTCCTGCTGTGGTTCTCCAAGCTTCACTAATTCTGCTGCTCATGAAAGAATTATTGGATGCCTTTGGATGTCATGTTCTTTGTACAAAGTACTAAACTGGTGCCGAGTACCATGCCAACAATTGGTGGTCCATACAGGGATGGGTCCTGACACGGTTCTCCAAGCTTCACTAATTCTGCTGTTTGTGAAAGAATTATTGGATGCCTTTGGATGTCATGTTCTTTGTACAAAGATGAAATAATTCAATAACATGGAGGTGTACATAGAAGTTTCATGTATTTCTAGCTAGACAAAACAATCCTTTTTTTCACTCACCTTAGGTCATCTTTGTCAAAATAAAACAAAGAGCAAAAATGAGGAAGTTAATCTTTCTTATTTCTCTTTGATGATAAAAATTTGTTCTAGAGTGTTTTTATTACAATCATGAAGGTTTCATTTCACCTTGTATTTCAGCTACCTTCATGGATGTCTTACCAGTTAAGAAGGAAGAGGTGAATGAAAAGTGCTAAAGAAAGGCTGTCTGCAGCTCCCTATTGAAATGCCAATCCTCATAGTTACAGTTCTAGTATTTGCTTTGTTATCCCAAGTGGCATTTGCTGCAGATAAGATCGTAAGGGAGTTTGGCAGAGCCTGGCAAGCTGAAGGATGGGTTACACTAACATGTGGTTTGTAAACAAGGAAAGGTATCAAATATATGAAATGGGGTTTCTGTGGTTTTGCTGACAGTTCACACCTGGTTGCAGTAATAAACTCTGCTCTTGGTCCTGTCAAGGGCTGACTCAGAGGAAGGAGAATGCTGAAATCCAACCAAGCTTCTCAGAAGCAATCAAGCTGTAGACAAGGAAGATTAATGATAGAGGAATAATACAGAGTCATGGGGCATAAGAATTTTAAAGGATAGCCTTAAAATAGGGTGACAGCATAGCTCAGGTTGGGAGGCACCTCTGGAAAAGGTCTGGGTCAGCCCTCTGCTCAAGCAAGGACAGCTAGAGCCAGCTGCCCAGGATCATGTTCAGTTGGGCTGTGAGTATCTCTAAGGACAGAAACTCCACAAACTCTCTGAGCAACCTGTGCCAGTGTTTGATCATCCACACAGTAAAGAAACGGAAACCTAAACAGCAACAACAACAAAAATTAAGAAAAGTGTTAACTATACTTCATTAACCAGAGATCCTGGTCCAGTCCTAGTCCATCAGAATCACTACTTTCCTACTTTTCTGGCTGCTGACCAAATAGAAATATACTATACAGACAGTAGTTTGTAGTCTTGAATGCTCAGGGCACAAGTTATGTGTTATTGCAGATTGAAGCCACACTGTGTCCCAGGCTAGTATCTTGAAATGTAAACTTAGTACTCTATATTTACTAAAATGTCATTGTGCCTGGGGCAAAAAAGGACAGGATAAGAGGATAGCAGGAAAGGCTGAGGGGAATATGTTGTGGATGGGGTGACAGCACAGGTGAAGCAGTTACCAGGAGTAAATGTTGCCCATAGACTCCATTAGCCTATGCAGATGACTTGAAGGTCCAAGCCATGTTGCTGTATTGCAGTGTTGGGCACTGCTGCAGTGTCTTCTGCTCTTGCCAGTGCTCTCCTATTAGAGGAGCATCTCAAGCACAGATGGCTCAGGAAACTGTCCTGGGCTGGCCTCAGGAATGCATTGCATCCTTTAACTGGTAACTTCAAAGACAGAAGCTTTTAGAGCTTTGTGTATTTCTTTTAACACCACACAACTCCATGCTGGACAGCACTGAAACAATTTAATTTTCAGTTGCCTGTCTTCAAAAATTTACTTGGGTGGTTGTGCTATCAGTCCTTTGTCATTTTCATAGCACAGTAGTCATTTAAAACAGAGGATTTATATATGTAGACCAAAGAAGTGATGAGAAATCTGAATATGTGCAGGGTAACTAAGAGGTAAATCCAGCCCTGGGAATAAGGACAGGTGGCATGAGTAGATGAAAGAAACTTAACATAGGTAAAACTGGAAGATAACAGTGATGTCTTCTTTATAAAGAAGTTGTTGATGTATTATTTGAAATCAGCAGAGAATCAGAGGAAGGCAGATGATAAATGATTCATTTGCTTGCCTCCTCCTTGAGATTCCTTTCTTTGCCAGCTTGAGTTAACAGATGTCTTAAAGATTATGAATTCACAGGAAAAATAATGCAAGACAATAGGCAGCCAGGACAGTGTTCTGATAGTTCTTCATATTTTATCAGCTATTGAATCTCAAAATCTAGAAAAGCCCTTGTATTAAGGAAGGACTTTGCTCCAGAAATGCTTTGGTTCAATGAGGCTTTTGAATGAGAAATGGTTCTTCTGTATTTGAACTATAATCTTTTTGTTCATTGGGATCCAGCCTTTGGTTACAGGCAAGTCAGCTGGGCCTGGGGAAATGTGAAGACTGATTTTCTGTTGTGGTATATATCAAATAGTCTTCTTGCAGAACTTTGTGATCTTTGGTGAGAATGAATTTCAAAGGACACTTATCTTTAATGGTATGAAATCTTTCAAGGTTAGTTCAGTGCAGTCTGTTTTCAGCTTCAGAAGGGGACCATTTCTCTGCAGTGACTATTCATTAGGTGGGATTTTTGCATTAATATGCTAATCCCTTCAGGGATGGGCAAGTTCCATCCCCCCCACAGTTAATGTTGAAGATGCCAAAGAATACTTTAAGATACTAAGGTTTGTTACAATGAAAGTTTTGCAACCCAGAACAAACATGACAGTGTATTCATTGTGGGTTTCTACATTGAAAACACCTTGCATTTAAGGTACCAGAAACAGAATAAGATATGCAGTAATGATTCTGACTCAAAGGGGATTATTGACATACTGCCTCTTTAAGAGAAAGGCTAGATACATTGGTGAACATCTTGTCATTTATCTTGTGCTAACTGAAGTGAAAACTGAAGGGCTGATGGCTCTGAAGTGGCTGCCAGTACTGTGCACTGTGAAGGTACCAAGGGGCCGTGTTTGCAGAGTCACTCTGTGCTTGTCTGCCAGAAAATGTGTCGCCGTGAAGCGCTAAGTTCTTGGTCTGCAGTTAGATAGACCCTCTGTTTCCACACACAAATTTGGCTTTGTTCACCAAGTTATGTGGAGTTCAGAGGTCTTTTACATGCATACATATCCATTGCAAATTGATTTACAAGAGCGTGTTTGCACTCAGAGTGAAGGCCAAATGGTCATCAGATTTGCTGTCATTCCAGCTCTGGGTTAAACTTCATCTGTTGGACAAGGATATAAAACAGTGCTGTGTTTGCTTTAGCCTGTTGCTACAGAGTCACCATCCTACCTTAGTGCACTCTTTTTAAAGTATAAATGCTTTCTTTGTCTTTACAAAAGGTTATTTAAATTGCAGTTTTAGTTCAGGCTTCATCTCTCTTACTGGGTTGTAAGATACTGAACATCTGTGAACACCACAGAATGACAAAACTAGTTAAGTGGTCTAAAAGCACTTTTTACTACAAGAAAAAAAGAAGAGGTTAAGTAATAAGTTACTTAAAGGGCTATTTCTGTAAATAAAAAAGCATGAATCATCTCAGATACAACTATTTTATCAGATATTTTGCTTGCTTCATCATCTGTCTTCCAAGGCAAAAGATACTGAATTACACAAAGCCTTAAAAATATTTATATCAATCTTTCCTTGCAGCATAAAAATATCAAGTATCTTTTGTGAGGTGTTTGACTTGAAATTTTTGTCTGCGATATGGAGTCATAGGCTTTTGGTCATTTTTTCCTCTTGAGTGTTGCTAGATGCTTAAATTTTCTGTATTACTGGATTTCGTTACTCAGTAGTGTAAGCAGCACACACTTGATGAGAACAGCCAGTATTCATATTAGTTCCCAGGTGCTGGCTTTTGTGGAGGTATTTAGACTGATATTATTAGATGACTTAATATAGATATGGAGTCATAGGCTTTGGTCATTTTTTCCTCTTGGATGTTGCTAGATGCTTAAATTAAGTTTTCTGTATTACTGGATTTCGTTACTCAGTAATGTAAGCAGCACACACTTGATGAGAACAGCCAGTATTCATATTAGTTCCCAGGTGCTGGCTTTTGTGGAGGTATTTAGACTGATATTATTAGATGACTTAATATTTACAAATGACTGTATCAGGATATGGTGTGGCTCATAGTAGCTCTGTAAGCAAACATGCTATTGCTATTCACAACATAGAAAATAATTCTAGCCCTGAGGACAAATATGAGCATTAGCCTGGAAATGGAAGTTGGCTGTGGCTGCAGCTGTGCTGTGGGAATGCAGCTGAATGCAAGGCATGACTGGGAGGTGCCTGGGGAAAGTCAGTTGAAATTGCTTGATCATTCAAAGGCTGCCAATGGAAGCTGCATATCTCACCTGTTCTCCTTCTCCAAACAGCACCACAGATTAATCTGAAAAAGCTGATCAATCTTTATCGTTTTAAAGCAAGATTTTAGTGGATATTTGTACCTGAATTAGGGATGAACAGCACGTGATAAAAGGGCTGTAAAAAGTGTTGATCCCATAGTACTGTGGGAGCCACTGGCTGCTGTCTTACTTGTCAGCATGTCATATTTCAGTTGCTTTTCTGATTGTCCTGTTTCCCTTTATGTCAAGAAGCTTTCTTGAGTAAGGCTGTTTCTTGTATTGTACCTTCAACATCTGAAGAGGGGTGTGTTGACACCAGAGTGTGCACTTGGGCCTCTAGGCAAGAGTGAGCACCATATTGAGACATGACAATGCTTCCAGTGACTAATGGAGCAATTATAAAGTTTCACTATTGCTTTTTGTGTAATAAATATTAAAGTCTTTAAAGTCATGAATGTTCAGTGGGTTGAGATTGCAGCAAGGTTTTTAGAAATGCTTATGTGTTCATAATGCTTAAATGAAAAGTATTTTTAAATGTTCTTTCAAATTGATGGAGTAGAATTGTAGGCTGATTATGCATATCTGACTGTATACACAGCTGGAAAATAAGGTTAAACTGATGACTGTTGTTATCCTACAGTCTTAATCTGTATATTGAATAATATTAATGCAGAACAGGAAATATGCTACTGGAAAAGTATGTAATAGTTGTAAATCTTGTGGGTAATAAAGCACTAAGAGTATATTACAAAAAATCGTGTGCATTTATTTTTTTTCATACCTTAGGAGTGGTTGCTTTTAGTTTTGGAGAAGTTGTTACAGGAGTATGTTTTCTTGTACTGACATTAAGCGCTGTAATTGATACATGTATTGCTCAAACTCACTCCCATCATTTTCTGCCCTCATAAATAGACTGTGTCTCTATCACCCAAGCATCCTTGTTGTTCTAAATTGGTATATTTCATAATTGTAAAGACAAAAATGCAGGATTTAAGGAGATTTTTTATTCAGGCAGGAAAACAGAATAGTTAAGGACGCAATGAGAAAAGAACTGGGCAAGCAGGGTGTTGTATAGATGAAAAAGTGTTTGAGTTGAGCACATTGGGCCTGTTATTGGGCCACTTTGGACCAGTATCTTTTCTTTAGGTTGTAAGATGCTCTGTGGTTTTGGTTTTCCATTTATGCTGGATTCGTGTTGTTGGTTTAGCATTAATGATTGCAGTCAAGGAAATCCCTTACACTCAGGGCTACAAGCCTCTGAATGTGCTTAGGAGAAGAGGATTTTGAGGAATAAAACCTGCTTTCCATGAGAACTAAAGCTACAAGGCAGTGATGGCAGAATTGAGTGTTCTACCTTTTGGCATATTTAATTAAACGCCCTCTTGATAAATTACAGCTTTTTGAATGTGTTAAAATCTTTTGAAAAAAAGAAAAAGGAAGGAGACCAAAAGAACATGATTTGTTTGTGGCATCTTTTGAAAATGACACTATATTAAAAAACTAAATTGCTGGCAGCCTTCTTACCAGGAGCCATCACTCTCAATATTTCATTATTTTAGTAAAAATGAATGCTTATAAATGCCACAGAGCCCTGTAAACTGATGAGAACAAGTAAAAATATACAGGAAAATTTCTGTAGCATTCAGTTTCTCATGACCAAAAAGCTGAAAATGCTGCAGAGCTGGCTAGATGCAGGTATTGCAAAACTCTGCCTCCTCTTTTTCTCCAACCTTGCCTGAGGTGGCTTTTCTCCCCCTGCACTGTATATCTAGGCTGACTTGCCACAGTTTGCTTTTGTTTCTTTTTTTGCATTTTTTGCTCAGTTTTGGAGGATAATGATGCACATCTGATCTGCTTGATGCAGAAATATTTCTCCTCCACTTGTGGAGGGAACTATTCTGTGTGGATCCTGTGCCAATGTTAATTTTTGAAGTTGTGGGACAAAGAATGTTAATTTTCACTTTCATTAGTGAGGTACCTGTCAGGAAACCTACTTTTCTGCTCAGCCATCACAGAGCTAATGCTGCCTGGGGTGGTAGAGGGCCAGCAGCAGCAGGAATATTTGATTTATTTCAATTTATCATATTGTTTATTGTTCTTCTGGACATGTATTCCTCTGTTCTTGTGCAGCCCTCAAATACTAAAGTATAGCATAAGATGCCCTTTAAGACAGCAGGCTGTTCTGGATTATAGCATTTTCATGATGGGAGGTGAGCAATAATAACAAATGTGAACACGAGGAGTGCAATTGAGGGCTCCTCCTGGGGCTCCTTGCTCTTAGCAGAGCTGAAGGACAGGTAGTTGTATAACCCTGCACGCTGAGCTGCAGTGTGTCAGCAGCCCAGGGAGCAGCCCTGCCAAAGCTCTGCTCTCCACAGGGTTTTGAAATGTCATGGCTTAATTGCCATGGGAGACACATGCCTGAGTGCTCCTGCCCGAGTGGCTGCTCAGGGTCTCAGTGTCCGTGGTGCAGAATGAGACCCTTGGCCCCACACTGGCTGAGTCATTTTCCCAGTTTACCAGGGCATCTCTTATCTTCCTAGTGTTAGCTTCTAGAATTGAGAATTTGGCTGGGCTTGTGTTTCAAGGCAAATTTAGTGTAGTTTCCTAGGCTTTAGGAGCACTGCTGAACTGGAAATTAAAGTGTTTGCTGTTTGTGGATGTGTTACTAATTTTTGTTTAATTTTGTTGCCTTTAATGGCAAAGGGAACAGATTGTACAGATATTCTAGAGGAAAATAAAATTCTAGATTAGACATCTGACTGATCTCCTAGATGCCAAATATGAAATAGAGTTTTGGTTTTTGTTAAGTTGTTGATTTATTGCATGTGTTCATTTTTGTAACAGCTCTCATGACTGCAGCAAGCAGAAAAGTCATTGCTGTATTTTTCCCATCATTTAGCATTTCTTGACGCATTGTTTAATGTATGTTGTTACCTGTTGGAATGAAAATAAAATGTTGACAATGGTGGTTTTTTTCCCCTGCTAAGAGAGACTTATTTGAAACTGCTGTAAGAGGTCAGAGTAAGACCTGCAATGTAATGTCATTACGGAGAGATTGAAAAGCATGGTTACTCTGGTATCTTAAAATGAAGTAGCACAGTTGTTGGCAGTCTTTAAGAAAAAGTCATGCTTTTTAAAGGTTTTTGTGAATTTTAGTCTTTAGTGAATTTGGCCAGAAGTCACCTTCAAGACAGCAAGCTGGTAATATAAAGCTAATACTTTTGGAGATTACTGTGTAGGAATCCATGTGGTTTAACTTAAGTGCCTTTGTTAGAATGAGGAGAACATAACAAAAACTGAATATGCATGGTGATTTTGCAATTTAGAGCTATTTTATGTCATTTGCTGTATGTTTGAAGTGCTGCTGTGCACAGGCAGTTTAAGCTGTGTGAGTTATGTGATGGAACGTGTAGGAATCCATGTGGTTTAATTCTTTGTTAGAATGAGGAGAACATAACAAAAACTGAATATGCATGGTGATTTTGCAATTTAGAGCTATTTTATGTCATTTGCTGTATGTTTGAAGTGCTGCTGTGCACAGGCAGTTTAAGCTGTGTGAATTATGTGATGGAACATATGAGAAGTGGTAAAGATGCAACAGCAACTCATGTTTGCTTTTGGTTCATTCAAATGTTTTCTCAAAAGATCAGTACAAAAAAGCAACAAAGACCCAAGTAATTGGCCACTATCTCAAAATTTAGCTAAGGGAATAAAATTTTTGGGATTGTCCCATGATAATATGATGTAAATGCAATGAGAATGGAAAGAGAAGACCTGTTTGGGCCATTTAAAAATCTCATGTTTCTATACTTGCATTTTTAAACTTGGTCTGTCATCCAAGAAAGAATATTTCAGGTTTGTATATTCCTTCTTTTTCTTTAGAAAAGCTAATTTATTGCTACAGATATCTATTATCTCCAGTATTTCTTGAAGCTATTTAGATGATGAAGTTTGAGGTACAGGCACTAGAATTAGTATGTTTGATAAACAATCACATTTTCAGTTCTGCATATGGTTGAGTTTAGTATGTAGTTTAATACTGTTTTAATACTATGTTACCCTTTCTTTCTAAAAGCTAGAATACAAAGTATGTAGCCCGTGTGCAAAGTCCTAGGGTTCCTGTGAGTTTGGAGTTGTTTTGTCTAATTTGCTGGTGATGATTTAACTGCATTCTTGGTTAAGCTTCTGTTCCATTTATGTGCATTTTAAAACTTTCAGTTTAAGAAAGAAAAAATGTTGGCAGTGTATGGTTAAACTGTGGAAGTGTATTTTGAGTTTATTTACAGTTATTTATCTAATGTTTCCTTCTGCTTTGGGTTAGGCTTAAGTGGTGATCTCAGCCTCACTAGTGTTGTGGTTCTGTCTGTCACACGCACAAGCCTGGCTCCAGCTGTGGCATATGGAATTAACTTCTTAGTTAATTTATGATTTTCTCCTAAAAGCTTTTGACCACTAGTACTACGTTTTTGCTGTAAGTTGCTTCAGTTAATTACTGCTGTTATGCAAAAGAATTACACCCATTAAAAAGCCTCATTACTGCTGCATGTTTTTAACAAAAGAAAAAATTAATTGAACAATGAGGGTTGCTGTTATTCTGACAGTGAATATGTGTTAAAATGAGATGGTGTTAAAGAAAAGGTGTCTTCCAGCCTTTCAGGTTCCTTACAGGCAAATCTTGGCCATAAAATCCAGAGCAGCAGCCAGATGGCTGAAACTTGGAAGTGTTGCTGTGGAGTCTAGCAAGAGAAAACACTCCTGGGTAACAGTAGAACATGAACACACTCAGGATAATACAGTACTAGCAGTGATGCCATGCTGCATTGTGGCTTAATTGTGCTTCATGGAGTCCTGCAGTCTCTGTGATTTAGCTGCACATGTCAAAGCAGGGCAATTCCCAGTTCATCTGCCTGTAGAAAAACACAGCAGCTTTATATAACCCATTTGAGAGAGTACTGGAAGCACCTCAGATATTCTGCCTCCCTCACCTCCGTCAGTTTATCTTTTCTCTGGCATATCAATGTCACAAATTCAAACGAGACCAAAAAACTCAAACTGAACAATCACCTCCCACAAACACCTCTTCACCCTCAGTATGTATTTCCCCACCCAATATTCCCTTCCATCTTAGTTCTGTTTTCTGCTAGGCAGGGAAGAGACCTCAGCAGGTGTTTTTTGTCATCCATCCAAAGCCATTCACCTTTTAACAGCATGTGGATGATAAGAGAGTTGGAATTGACATGTCAAACCACAGGTCAGAACTACACTGCCAAAGCTCTCCAGGAAAAGAAGGAAATTGGAACTTGACCATTCTGGTGCCTTCTAAAATCAGAATGGTGTTTTTGCTGGTGGGTGGGTATAAGAGGAGGGAGTCCTTGTGTTGTGGAAGATAGTGTTATAAGATTTCAAATAATGTCTTAGTCGTACTAAATTCTAATGTAGTCTCTGGCACTATCTTCAATATACTTAAAGCAATTAAAAAAGTCAACATTTTAAATGCTGTTTGCTCTTAATTAGGTCGTTTTCTCAAAACTTTTGGAAGGAAGTTTGCAGTCCTGTATTTTTTCTTAACATGTGCATTTTGATACACAGACTTGTCATATTTTGCTTCTGCTTATTGGTGGAAAGGAATTGGCTAAAACCAAGGGGGAAAACTCATTTTAAGTTTTCTCAAAAGCATCTAACTTTTGGAAGGAAGTTTGCAGTCCTATGTTTTTTCTTAACATGTGCATTTTGATACACACAGTTGTCATATTTTGCTTCTGCTTATTGGTGGAAAGAAATTGGCTAACACCAAGGGGGAAAGCTCATTTTAGTGTTCCCCTTTAAATTGTCTTAAACCAAGACAAAAATTCAGTTATTAAAAAACAAAAACAAAAAGGTGATACAGTAAGCACCAAGGCTGGCTGTGCAAAACAGCTGTTTCATTAAAATCTATACACATATATGTGGAAAAGTCATCTTTAGTTATGCAATATTGCTATAGCCTTTTGTCTTTTTACACATTAAATTTAGAACTAGTTTCTAGCTGAATCATATCAAAGCCCAGCTTGTCTAGCCAGGAGATACTGAACTGGACCTGTTCCCCCCAAGTAACAGATAACAGCTTTAAAAATGGAAGAATCAAAAGTCAAACTGAGACTGATGGGCAGATAATGCCACATGCAGGAAAATCTGAAATAGAAGACAGGAAATGTCTTCATCTTGTCATTTTTGTCCTAATAGAGCAACGGGACAGGCTACAAAGACATTGGCATTAGGGAAAATTAGACTACAGAAACCACCATGTAACCCACTCACACATGCAGATGTTTATATAAAGGTCTGTTTCATGACAGAGGTTTTAAAAAAAAACAAAGGTAGATGATATTTGAGAATTCCAGTTAATTTTGAAACACCTTACTCCCTATATATGTTGCTTCTGTCCTATCAATGTTGCCACACCAGTAGAAAAAGGGCTGTAGAGCTCTTTGCACATCTCATGTTGTTCTCAAGTGCACCAAGCATTAGCATACACATAGGGACAGAACCTTCTCTTTAAAACCAAAGTATTCACTGCTGTGTCTGTTGTATTGCATTAGATCAGAGAGAACAACTAACTGGTGCATAGAATCTGTCTTTTGCTGGCTAGCTACTCCTTAGGTGCTTCTTTACTGAAAGATTTGGAAGGAGAGGGAAGAGCAGTGAGACAACCATGATAATAGAGATAAATGCAGACTTTCACTAGATTTTGTTGACAGTAATAAAATAACTTTATGGATTGGGAGGGGGAAGGATTCATACAGCTGTATTATTAACATCCAGAATTGTGTTTATTTCTTACTCTTAAAAATATTCTCCAAAGAGTCACACAATATTTATTATTAAATAGCATGACAACTGCCAGCTGTCACATCAGGAAACATCAGCATATCAGTTGCTACTTGATGTTAGAAATCATAGTGGGAGTGCTATTTTTAGGGCAAATAGCCAGCCTCTCTTGCACAATGAAAGAAGCCCTCAATATAGAAGGTATTTATTGCATTTAAGTTATTTGGAATGCAGCTGTGTAAAGTTGTCAGTTTAGGACCATTTTAGTTTAGATGGTGAAGAATGAGAAGGCATTTTAGGTGGAAAAAAGAGCCAATTTGAGGGAGTTTAGTTACACTGCACTAAGTTACCAATTTTAACATTCAAAAAGCTGCCACTCCTGCAGAGTTGCAGTGGCTGTGAAAAATATTATCAGAAAGCTAAAATCAATTGATTCCTTTCTATCTTCTTTCTTTAGTTTCAATTACTAGATTAGGGAAAAAAGTCTGTAATTTTTTTATCACTATTCACTCTAGAGCAGGATTATCTAGAGATGTTGCAGAACAAAAAGTAGACTCACCATAAAATCTACTTCTGTAATTTAATTTCAGATTAAGACGTTGCTTGGAATGTATTTGCACTTTCAACTTTGGTGTACATTGAGTGTGTTTAACAGTTAAGAGAAATAGCATAAGAGAAAGTACATTTACTTGTGTAGAGTGCCTGTATATATTTGTGTGGATACATGCATATAAATTATATAAAATAACATGGTTTATACAATGCACACCTTCTAGAGAAGAGAGAATAGTCAAGGAATTCTGTGTTTTGAATAAATTCTCTCTTCCTACCTTCTGCTCCTCCACCACATTCCAACATAGTCATGATGTGTATCAGCAAGTTGTACTTCAGCTAACAGAGGCTGAAGCAGCCAGCTTAGCAATTTAATTTAGGGAAGCTCTCTCATCTCATACAAATATAATTACATGTAAGCCAGCAGATCTGGCAAACAAACCTCTGGAACAGAGTATTTTCACTTATCTCTCTTAAAACTCTGATGGCAGAAGTGTCAAGTAAGGGGTCTTACTCAAAGCTATGGATTCACAGCTTGGACATCCAAGCTTGAAGAGAAAGATTGTTAATGTAATTTCCAGTGTCTGACAGATTATTAAAATTAGCCTGTCTTAACCTTACTAACTCAATTGCAATGGTTTTCCTTCTATTTTCTTTAAGCTAACATTAGTGCACCTTACAAATACGTGTGTGTACACACATACATGCACACACACATCTATATCTGCATGGTACATAAATGTGAGTTCCTACTCCTGCAGTAGGAGTATCTCTGTGACTGCCCCACCTCCCTGGGGCCTTGGCATAACAGGTGTGAGGGTCTGCAAGTGGAATTGAACTGTGGTGACAATGTTGCATCTGCCATGGAAATGTCACCAAGGTGATGGGAGATGTCAGCCTATGCCCTGGTAACAGTTCAAACTGCTACCATAAAAAAAAAAAAATAAAAAAAAAGGGCAGCTCACCACTGTGGAAGACTATCTTCTGAAGGGAACAGAAAGCCTGATATGCCAACAAGACCCACTTCTTTGGGAACTCTGCAGTCTCCCTGGGGCCAGGGTTGAAGGTGTGGATGGAAAGGGTCCTACCCTGGTACAACCCTCAGGTTATTGTCCATTACTGATTTCTCAGGTAGGCAGTGATAAAGTTGCAGCTAGCAGACTAAGGGCAATCAGGAGGTTGATTATTCAGGGTCTTGGGACACCTGCTTAAGGCATCAGGAGCAGAAGCAGTATTCTTCTCTATCCTTTCAGTCACAGGGAGTGAGGATGCAAGAAGACACGTGAGCCAGCAGATCAATGCCTTGCTCTGAGCCCCTCCCTACAAGAAAGACATTGAGGTGCTGGAGTGTGTCCAGAGAAGGGAATAGAGCTGGTGAAAGGTATAAGTCCAATGAGGAGCAGCTGAGGGACCTGGGATTGATTAGTCTGGAGAAAAGGAGTCTGAGGAGGGACTTCACCACTCTCTGTAATCACCTGGAAGGTCTTTGTAATGAGGTGGGAGTTGGGTTCTTCTTCCAGGTGAAAAGTGACAGGATGAGAGAAAATGGCCTCAAGTTGGGCCAAGGGACATTTAGATTGGATATTAGGAAAAATTTCTTCACAGAAAATGTTGTCAAGCATTGGAGCAGGTGCCCAGGGAGGTGGTGTAGGTGTGGAGTTTAGGGATGTGGTTTAGTGGTGGACTTGGGAGTGCTGCATTAACAGTTGAACTAAACACTCTTAAAGGTCTTTCCCAACCTAAGCAATTCTACGATTCTGTGAAAAAAAAAAATATAAAGAATGGTTAATGAGTTATTTGTACACCTGTGAAAGAGTTGTGACCAAGATGCAGCTTAGAGCTTATTTCCTTATAAGCTTTGGATCCCTTCCCCATCCCTCTGGTTTCTAGATTTGCCTACACCATGTGTATAGAGCACTAGCCTAGAAGAGAAATTGTAGTGAATACATCTGGAAAGATCCATTGGGTGAAGTTTGTCCATCCTGTCATTAGGAAGTACAATTAGTTAAATTTTGGCTCTTTTTGTAAGGTAAAACTAGGGAGATAGACTAATTATCACAAACATTCAGATTCTGATAACAATGCTCAAAGAATAATTTTTCATCTTTAATAATTTCCCCTGGCTTGTGTTTGGCATGGAATTTTATTTTCATTTTACATTTCCCTATTTCCTTTATCTCCCTCAGGAGAGAGAAGCAGAAGAAGAAGATGTCAGGTGGCTTTCAGTTACATGCCTCAAAATGAAGATGAATTGGAATTAAAAGTTGGTGACATCATTGAAGTTGTGGGAGAGGTGAGCACATCTTTAATTGAATATACATACACATGTATATTTAATTGAATATACACGCATTTCTGACATGTCTTGTGCATGCTGAGCTCCTCAGTGCATAATTTAAACCCGACATTTTTCTTCTCTGCTATCCTGACCTGTCTGGTTTGGGTTACTGTTAGGAATTAGGGGATGTTGTTTTTTTCTTATGGATTTTGTGCCTTTTTTTTCCCTGTTGCATTTCTGCTGGTTTTACATCAGTTAATGTTTCAGAGTTCTGTTCAGGGTAAGAGCTCCAAGTTTGTGTTACAGAGTTTATATCTCTATAGCTCTTGAGTTTGTATCTCTGAAGAACCAATGATTATAGCAGAAGAAACATTTCACAGTTTTAGTAAGTCAGCCACAGGGAAAAATTACCTTTGCAAAATTAAAGACATTTAAGAAATCTACTTGAATCTCTACTAGAGTTCACCTTTTGTCATCTTTGGCAGCAAATTTTAAGAATTTCATTTTGGTCTTAATCAGTTTTTTTAAAACCCCAAAAACCAAATAAAAATCCTCAACAAAATATTTAGAGACTCAAGATGCAATTATTTTGGTTAGAACTGGATGTGGAAAATTAATTACACAAACTGGGAACAAATTATGCAAGCTTGGACAGAGAGACAGATTTTGTTTGCATGGGTGACTCTGGCTGCAGGATGAAGAAATGGTGTTTGCTCCCAATACCTTCAGTGTTCCCTTAGCAATTTTACAAATATCTTCTTGACAGCATGAGGACCCATATCAAAATGATAAATGATATCAAAATGATGCATCCTTTAAGTAGAAGGTGTTTAAACTAATTTATTCTTATTTGCTTGGCTTTAAAGGAAGACTTTAGTCTGCTCAGGCAGCCAGCATAACATGTATTGCAGTTTGTATCATTTATTTGTAAGATTTTTTCCTCTGCCATGACTCAGCAGTAATTCAACATTTATTTTCTTGTCAAGGATACATAGTTACTTTACTTTTTCCTGCATCTGTCACTTTAGCAATCAATTTGAAAAGAATATAAATTCTACTGTAATCTATATGGCATTCAGCATTTTCTTATAAGAGATTAAATTCTCACATCTGAATGTAAGAAGCTTAGTGATCATTGGTTTTGCTCTAACCAGCTGTGCACAGCAGCTCTGCACATCATTCTTCCCCTGGGACCAGACATGATGTGTCACTTAACCGACCTTATACTGTCCGTGAGCAGTTTTGTAATGGGGGAGTTCAAGGTTATAAGAGCATATTTTGAACATATTGTAAACTCCATATTTTAATGAGTTTCATGACATAACATGAACTGTTTTTAATGGGCAATTTGAGGTATATTTCACCTCACATCGCCACGCAAATACCACTTAAAAGTTTTAAGTCTGTATCTTTTAAGATTAAATTGATGGAATAAAACCTTTTCCTAGTATCCAGCCAACAAATTAATTCTACTGAATGAATTATATGATTAAATAATTTAGATGACACACTAGGCATCTCTTATGGAATGTATCTTGTCGCTTTTTAAATTTGAAAAACTTAATTATACATACGTGATTTATTTATATCCAAAAGAGACTGAAAATATCAGCATTAAAATTGAAAAATGTAGAACTATAAAAGTGAAACATTCCATGTACTTGCATGTGTGTACTTATAGTTAAGGGCATGTTTTTTGAAACCCAGTTGGGTTTTTCTTTTGGGTGAAAGTATATTAGATGGTGGAACAGGGAAAATAGGAAATTAAATAGAAACTCTCAGTGCTTCAGGAAGTATTGTTGTGGGACCTTTATTTTCTATTATGGTTGATACCATGCAGTTGATGTCGTTGAACAGTTGTAACTTCCTCTTCTGCTGTTATCAAAATGGTATTAATTCCTCAAAAAAGTAGAGCAGAATATGTCTTTTGAAACAGGAACTTTATTTGATGCAGAAAGTTGCACCAATGAATGTGCTGATTTAATTGTTAGCCCTTTGGCTTATAAGTAATGCTGCATAAATAGTCATTGCATTGAAACAGAATTCGTAGTGGTTTTGTCATTATACAATGCTTCTTATTTCAAATTATAAATATTTGCTGTGAGTGACTTATTGTTTAAAAAACATGTCTTCCTCAGTTATGGAAGTTGAGGGTGTTTTTGCAATGACCAAAATCATGCTCTGTTATTGTACAAAATTGCCCCAAAGAACCAGAAAAGGCCTTTCACATGTCTTCCTCAGTTATGGAATTTGAGGGTTTTTTTGCAATGACCAAAATCATGCTCTATCATGCTCTGTTATTGTACAAAATTGCCCCAAAGAACCAGAAAAGGCCTTTCCACATAGGCAACAAGTTGAAATTATTCAAATATAGGTTTTGTTTATCATTACTTAGGTTTAAAAACTAGGTGATATCATCCACATTATTTAGAGCAGTTCAGTAATTGGAACAATAATGGTAATTCACTTTCCATTTCCAGTTGTTCTTTTCTCTTATCCCATCGTTTTATTCATGAATAGGTCTCAAATTCCCACAGATAGTATTTTTTGTATCTTCCTAAGAAAGCTGTATCAGTTGAATTCATTGGTTTAATTGACTTGGATTAATATTTTAAAATCTCCATGGATTTCTGTTTAGTTGAAAATAAATCAATTCCTAACTTGAGTTACAGCAAATAAAACTGGTATTTAGGTCAGAATACCATCTTATATATCTTAATGTAGTTATTGAGAAAAAAAGCCCAACATGTTAAATGTTGCTTCTGGTTGAACAACTCATTAAGCTTTTCCTGTTGCAAAGAAAAGCTAATTTGACTTCATTATTAAAGAAATGTGTTCTGCTTCTCCTCAAGCCTGTTCAAGATCTCTGCCTCCAGCACAGGGTTGACAGAGGGGAGCACAAGTCTCAGATGCCTCCAACAGTGTCCAAATATGTTTCCCCAAATTCCCAGTGAAAATAGGTTACACTGACATCACATGGGGATGTGCTCAGCAATAGAGGATGTCTTGCCTTCTCCCTCTCTGCATATGTAATAGCATCCAAAGCTACCCAGATCCTTCTTCCTGGTGCCAAGAGATGGGATAAGAGGTTTTGAAAGGGTTTTTGTGCCTATAGTAGGGGTAGGTTAAATGGGAAATTCCTGTTGTGGAAGAAGTGATTTGGGGCTGTAGAGTGGATTGAAACAACACCAAGTGTGAGTTTTGAACTTGTCACCAGATGGGTATCCTTAGAGGTTGTGTGTGTGTGTGTGTGTGTGTTCAGAATTCACAGTTCCTTCCTATTTGTCCTAACTAGTTAGAAATTAATTATAGTAAGATCAAACATTCAACACAATAGATAAAATGCTCCTCATTAAAATAGGTTTCTCTAACTGCAGAGACACTGATACCCATGAGACATTAATTAACAGACTTAAATTAAAAGTACATTTAAAACTAACAAGAGAAGCATTTCCATCATTGTTTATGTTCACATTTATTGTGTGATTGATAGCTTTTTGCTTGTCATTTTCCTACTTCATTAGCTCTAACTCTAATTACAGTTGTTCCAAAATACAACTGTAACTAATTGTCTTATTAAATGCAGATATCTGAATTCCAATTATCTTTCACCCTTACACTTTCATGGGATGCCAGATAATTAACCTGTAGCATGAGAGTAAGGATGTTTGGCATGTCATTCAAGAGTTCTGAGGCTGCTTGCATTTGGGATTGCTCTGTCACTGTGCTGCTATGTACCTTTTGGCCTCCTCCTGCCAAGATAGCTTTTTGGCCAGGTGTAGTGCATGGAGTTAAGCTCACAAGTCTTTGACTGAGATCTTCTGTGATACCACTGAGCTTATTCTTTGACTTTTAGGTAACATTGCCATATATTACCTGATAAATCCTAACTGTTCTGAAGTTACAAAAATGCAAACTGGATTTTGACAAATCTGTTGCTTCTTATTTGCAAGATTAGTGGATGGGTGTTTTTTGGTCTTGTTATCAGATAAAGTGATTCAACCCATTTCCAAGAACAAGATAAACTGGGGATTGAGCTGGACTTTTTTTACAATGACTTCTTTTGGCATCTGTAGAGTTGAAAGGGGAATGAATATTTAACATTAGTGAGGGGATGGTCTGTGCCACAAATACAGAGCTGTATAAATTGCAAGAAAACAGCTGGGAATGAATTCTGGGGTTTCACATGCCTCAGTTACTTTTCTGTTGAATGCTGTGCCAGTTTTTCCAAATTCTCTTCTAACAGGTTGTTCACGAGGATTTCTATGACTACTTCTTATTTGGTTAGTTCATATTGTAGGGGACTTTTTTTTGGGAAATAAGGGTGCAAGTGTTGCTGATTCTATATAAGGTCATCCAAGTTCTACATGATTGCTTTCACAGCCCCTTAGTTTCTTGTTTAGAAGATGATATTAAAAAAACCCAATGAAAACCCAAACCACAAAGTCAAACACACAAACATTCCCAAAGCACATTTTAACACTTCAAAATAAAGAACCCTGAAGCTGAAAAGATTCCTTAGTACAAAGTACTTCTGCATTTTTAATTTTTACCTTCTGCACCCGAGTTACCAGTTTCCAGATATATTCTCCTGTACCAGAATCCTAAGGGACGGCTGACACCTTAGGAGCATGGCTCTCTCTGAATGCACTCCCAGAATAAGCCATCAAGTGGCACTGTAGGCACCATCTTCTCTTGAGGTCTTGCTTCCAAAATTTATTTTCCCATTGGCAGTGGATGTGATTTGTTTATTTTGCCTCTTGGGAATCTGTGTTTTTAATTTCCTTTCAACATGTGATTGCTTTTGTCCTTTGAGCTCAATGTTTTCCATTAGAATTTATAAACTAAGGGAGCTTTTTTCCTTTGCTTTCTTTGCTCTAGTTCTCTCAAAGCAAAAGAAAATCTGTTGACCTTGAGCTTCTCTCTCTCCTGTTGCCTGCTTCTGGCATTGCTTTGATTCCTGGGACTGTGTTTTAGTTTCAACAGCTCAGAAAGACGCTGTTATGATCCATGGAGACTTTCTTCCCTTTGAAACCTTTCCTGACTCAGAGCTTCCCTCATTTGCCTTAGCTAAGCTGTGAGTAATCTGTCAGCCTAATAGGCAAAGCTGCAGGTTGTAGAACATCTTGTGGAACAGGCCAATAGAGGAATTTATTGGAAATACACTTTAGGTCAGTGATTCCAAAGAGCTGAACATTTTAATCATTTAACAACTTTAGACTATTAGTTATATAGCAAGGTGTAAGCAAGTAGCTTACAGTGGCAGTCCTAGATTTTCTGGCAAGCAGCTGCTGGTAGAACTTCTTTTCCAGCATAGGGACATGGACTGCTAAATGAAGCCCTTCTCTTTTTAGATTGTTTGGTTCAGCACATGAATGCTGGGTGTAAATCAGGACATGAATGTATAAATTCTGAAAGCACTTTGTTTTAATAGCATAATAACAAATTTTATTGACTTTGTGCCTCCAGATGGATTACCCCCCATGAATAATGGATTTTCATTTGTAAGGTTATATTGGCTGTGAATTACTGCAACTTTTCAAACCATATGGTAATGGAATGCCCCAGTTTGGGCTAACTAAATCCTGGAGGTATTTTAATGTCTTATATTGTATGGGTTCATCCCTAGCTGGTGTGTTTTGAGGCTTAAGGATATGTAGCAGGTTTAATGTTTAAAATACTTAAAGCTTTTGATACTTTTGATGACAATTCCCTAACAAATCTTTGGGAGGCCCAGTTTGACCTCAGACTCTAATGCCTTGCTAACATGATTCTGCATTTTCCTTGTGGAAGAAACCCCTGGGTTTTGCTTTAGATTTTTTTCTGAATTTTTGAGTTATTGAATACAACATTATAGAATAATTATAGAATTATTGAATACAACATTATATTTTCAGACTACTAATTTTTCAGTCAGATGAAAAACTTAAGCTAATGAATGATCTAAGCATATTCATGTGCAGTTTAGATTTAGCTGTCTGAAGATCTTTATTTATATTTACTTCTATACATAGAGATCCACAGATCAACACATCACATAAAGAGTGTTAATGTTAACTGTAAGAAAACTGTGAAGTGTTACTCTGGAAGAAGTAAGCAAGCAAAAATTATATGATGAAAAGATGGAACTGAATGATATTGGTCACATTATTTGCCAAGTAATCTCAGCATCTTGCATAGCAGGGATCTTGGGAACTGTGTAAATCCTCTCATTAATCTTCTGGTCAATCAGCTAATGCAGTTATTGTTTCATACTTAGCTCTAATCAATATAGCCACATGGAAATACTGCACTAGAAAAATTGAAATATTTTATAGCTCAAAGAGTTTTGGCCATTTTGTGTATTTTCTATATAACAACATAATTTTATGTGGAGTATAGCATTTATATCAAATGGTCTTTAGAGATATAATTTGTAGACTGAGTGCTGTGTATCATGCAGTTTCAGTTTTCCATATTGCTTTTTATTAGTCTGGAGAGAAGAAAGCAAATATTACCTTTTAGAGACTCTGATCCTGTGATGTGAAAAACCTCCACCTGCCTGCAGTGATTGAGTGATATATATGTATTCTGTTTTCTCAAGTAGCAGGAGGATAGTAAGAAGAACAAGATAATTGCCAGAGATGTTCTGGAGCTCACCAGTACTACTGAGGCATTGAGAGAGGGGAAGTTTTGTCATTTGAGATTAAATGAAAGTCTGGTCTGAACTACTTTCAAATTAAAACAAAAATTCAACTTGTGAGATCAAGAAATGTGGGGTTTTTTTACTAAAACATCTCATGTAGCTAAATTGAGAAAAATGCACACATTCCTCTATATTTTGAGGAAATATTTGCTTGTATTATTATAAGATTTCTCTCCTAAGGACTCAAATTTTTCACAGATAAGTGAAAAGACAGACTTTTTTTCTATGATAATTAGCTAGCTTCATTTAAAGTGTGGGGTTGTTTTTCAACAGTAAAGTTAACTTTCTCTTTTCATAACTTGGGGGGAAGGTAGGAGGAAAAGATATGAGTCAAACATTATTGGAGACTGATGTGTCACAGACCTACACTGTCCTCTCCTGTCATATTTTTAGTGAAGGGACAGTGTCTGACAGATGAAAAACATTTATCTATCAAGAATGTGTTTAGCTGATGCATATAATCAGTCATTTCTTGTGGTGCCATTATAACCTAAAGGCATTTCTAAGGGCTGTCATTTCACTGCCTGACACCACTATTCAATCCTGAATGGGTTATAGAGGAGGGAGTTTGTGATTTTAAAGTGGTATTTTCTCTTGGGTTTTGGCTAGGTAGTGTCCTTGCTCCTCCTGACACTATCATTATTATAATGTATTTCAGTACCTCTTCGTAAATCTCGAGTCAAATACGCATTAGTACCATTCTTTGTTCTCCACAGGTTTCTTACATTTACACATGAATGTTGTAGCAGAATTCTTAATTTCTAAAATACAGAAGTTCTGATTTTGATGGGGAAGGCAAGAATGTTTTTTGTATATTAAGATAACTAAATTAGATTCTCTGGGTAGCCCTTTGTAGGTGTTTCTCTTTCACCAATAATTACTTAGGGAATTCAAACAGAATCTGCAAATCACATCCACTAAGATGGTCTTGAATAGCCATACAGTGTGCACTGAAAATTTACTGATTGAATGGATATCCATAAAAATTGAAATGTAGAGACTCTGTGCTCTCTAGTTGCTCTTTTATCCTTTTATTTAATGCTTGTCTGTGCTTCTGACTGCTGTCAGCACTGCTGACATTTACTGATGGGTTCATGCATCTCTCTTGTTTTCACTTATGAAGAAAAAAAGAGAGGTGTTCTGACTTGGAGCCCATGCCACGTGCTCCTTATACCTGAAATTAATTAATATAAACTATTCAGAGCTGTTACTGTAATTTATTGAATGTATATAATGGTACTCAGTAAAGTGTTGTTTATGTAAAAACCCCCTTTTTTTGTCTTGGTGCAGGTGGAAGAGGGCTGGTGGGAAGGTATACTTAATGGAAAGACTGGCATGTTTCCTTCCAACTTCATAAAGGAACTCTCTGATTCTGATGAGGTTGGAATAGCACAGGAGGAGCAAGTGAAGTCAAGTAAGGAAAAATTTATTATTGATGTTCTGTATGTATGTTTGTGTCTTTAGCTCATAACACATTGATAGGATAGCACATTCTTATCTCTTGCTTGGAAGTGTTTTTGAATGCCATGTTCTTAATTTATGCCGAAAGGGTCAGATGATGATGATGATTTATGTATACCTGCAGTGCTCCCTGAGCTGTGTAAGACTTGCTGAGCCACAACAGCCTAAGAGAAGAGAGAAGGCAATGATGATGACTGCATTTGCACTTCAGAATTACTTACAAGGGATTTTTTGTCCTTAGACGTGGAAAGTACAAAGTGGCTTATTTAAAGTGGAGGGATTAAAGTGCCATGCTTTCTATAACAACTCCAATAGGTTAAGGATTCAGAATTACTGGTGTGGGACATGCAGCACTTTTTCCCTCCAGGTGCTGAGCATGTTTCTATCACCTCCAACACCCACTGCCCCAGCAGCCAAAGGGAAAAAGGCCAGAACTGGGACATGGACTTTGTTCTCTCATGTACAGTGGGCCAGTACTGCTGCAGGTGAAAAGCATGTTTGGTAACTAAGTTTGCAATAGTATAAGCATGGGAGTGGATTGTTCTATTTGTAACTTCTCTTGGAGAATAACCTGAACCAAAAGTGTGCTGTTACATTAAATGGAAAGCTGTTGGTCTTCATGGTTTTTTTGTGTTCTTCAAGCAGCTATTACTCTTTTTTTTCCCTAATTCAGTGATCAAATCTGAATTTTCAGAGAAAAAAAAAGTCAATTCTATTTGCATATTTCAGGCTAATTCCACAATACTTGCCAAGGTCTTCCTATTTTTAGCACTGCAGATGTTCATTGTTTTATAGCATTGTCCTGAGATCTCTGAATAAACAGAAGTCAAAGGACTCCCAAGATCTTTGTAAGCTGATTTCAGCTGAAATTTACCAAAACCTTTATCATTTACTCTGTCAATAAAAGGTAGAAAATTATAACACTTTTTTCTTTATTCCTTATTTTTCCACTTAAGGCAAATTTGTCACCCTTATTTCATACCACAAAAATAAGATCCTGAAAGCCCTAACTTTTGCAATGATGAAAATATTTTCTATTTTTTGTAATGGAGGATATTTTCATGTATGAATGTGTACTGGTGACCTAGTCTTGTGGTCAGTGCTGTTCAAGTTATTTAAATGTAACATTCCTTCAGACTGGGATGAACATATTTAAACTTCAAAATTTTAAAGTGATGGTTTCTGTGAGATTGCAAACTGCTCTCTATAATGATATATGCTATCATGAATTATGTTAATTGTAAACACAGTGAGTCTTGGAAGAACTAATTGTGTAGAGTAATTTCAGCTCTGGAGTCTGTATTGTTTGGTATTGTTTGGTACTACATAAGTGAACAAGGCAGGTGATAATGTTCAGAATGGAATACCCAAATTTTTTCTATATGAATGAATGAGTACTCTTTCTTTTCAGGTTATTTAGTAATGTATACTTCATAAGCATCCTAGAAATCACTCTTAACAAAAACATACATTGGAATGTACAAAAGCAGCCACAAAGCATTAACTCTTGGTGTCCATTATGGCCCATGCTTTGCTCAGTCTTGGGTTTGTGTGCTGACTCTCAGTGGAACCCAAACCTGTGATACTTTTATGGAGAAGACAGCAGTAAGACAAATGTTGTTTTTTGCATCTTTAAATAAATTTAAGTAACTGTAGGTGGGAGATGGGTTTCCTACTTTTTTGTATTTAATTTAATTCTTTGGAGGTGCTTTGTGGCCATCTAAGATGAGGAGCTGTTAGATATACCGATAAAACAAAAGAACACTGTAAACCTTCTGAGAGAGAGATTGTGACTCAAGGAATGCTGAGATTATTATGGGGATGTTTTTTTTTAATTTATTTTTTCTTCAAATAAAATTATCAATTTAAGAATTGCATTGCCTTAGGAGAATTATGGGAAATACACATAAATTCAATTTTTTCTGTATGTGGTTTAGGTAATTGATACACCTGTAGCTCTCCAACACATAGTGCTTCATGGGGCTGTATTCAGGCACACTGCATATCTGGATTTGAAAGTCTGCGTAATGAGATTGCAAAAATTTTAACAACTTTACACAACTGACTAGGAATGATAATCTCATTTCATGTTTAATCTAAAAACATAGTAAAATAGAAAACTAACAAGGAAGATTTGGCCATCAGGCTAGTAGCACTGCTGAAATGCTCTAGGTTACATCTCAGAAAGTTGTGTATCCATGCCTCTCAGTCAGCTCCTTCCTCTATGGATGACAAGGTGTGACAGCACCTTAAACCTGCAGTAACTCCTTTTTGTTTCTCTGGAAATTTTGAGTGCCTCTGTATCACAGGACTTGGCAAGGTGGAATCCTTGAATATGAATTCTAGATTATGGAGCTGCACTTGGGTGAGGGGTACCCAGGCACTGAACTCAGACCCTGGGCAGCCACTGAGGCACTGCTCAGCATTCAGAGGAGCCAGAAAGGGTTGGGGTTTGGCTCTGCAGTCTTGAGCAGCACCCTTGAACTGTTCAGCCCAGCTTGTAAAATGGATAAGGTAATACTTGGCAGATTTACTGTGAGACCTGGGAAAATAGCACGGGATATGTGGAGAACTGGCACTGTGCAAACCCACAAATATTTTTAAGTTAATAATTAAATTTAATGTCATGGTTAAATTTAATTAAACTTGATTTTTAAATCACGTTTTACTGACCATCTATAAAGAGAATTTTTGAAAGGCAAATGTAATTTTGGTGAACTCAAAGAAAAAGAAATACAGAAAAAATTACATAACTTGGCTTTTTAGGAATAAAGTTAATAAAAATCCATATTTCTCTGTCTTTCTGTTACAATCTACACCAGCCCCAATGGACTGAAAAAAGCCTGATTCCATTGGTTTTGTTGTGTCCATGTAAATTTTATGGCAGATCAAAATAAACAGCCAGAAGAAATTATCTTGGTTTCTTTTCATGCTCTGCCATAGACTAACCTCAGAAGCTTGTTCAGAGCAAAATTTTCATTTTTTGAAAATGCCTGGGGCTAGTTTTAGAAGTGCCAAATATTTCTGAATCCTGACTGTGGGACTTAGCTTGAACCTTATTTGGAAAGGATTGGGAACCTGTGCCTCCCCTCGATGGTGTGTGCTCAGCAGGCTGGAAAGCAAGACTGTTGCAAGATCTAAATATCTGGGGGGTTGTTTGTTTGATTTTAAAGTATTTGTCCCATCTGTAAGGTGATTGCCAGATTCTTGTCTTCAAGGGCACATTTTGGAATGTAAGTACAGATAGGATCAGGTACTCGGAGTAAACAGCAGTTCCTTGCTCTTTAAAGCATGCTCTTAAATGAAAACATTGCTTTTCTTGGGCCAACTGTTACAGCATGAACAAGCAGTGTGCATTATCAATTTATTACTATATTAGATACATGGTCTACAAGATTATTTTCCATATTTCTCAGAGATACAGTATTAATTTTAAGACTATTTTCAATGCCACTTCTTGTCAATACAGCCTGTTGAGAAGCAAAAGGTTGACATGTGAAAAAATTCTATTTGAGATAATCACAATTTCACATTGAGGAGGTTATTTCAAAAAGCATTTAGTATGTTAACAGCAGTGTCAGGCCAGCACTGGAAGGTGGCCTTTTGTATCTTGCTGTCTCTGATGTGCATTCTCCAAGGTGCAGCTGGGCCTCATGGTATCTATCAACTATTTCTGGAACCTGTTAGTGATGACCCCTGAAAAGTCCTGGCTGCTGGAGGTGGAACTGATGATAGACTCATCAGCTGATGCTTCAGTCAGGCAACCTCCTCTGTTCTGAGTTCTTAAAACTTTAGATTTCCATTACTGTCTCTCTGGCTCTCCACAGTGTCATGAAGCTTAACTAACGTTTCTCTTAGCAGTTGATGTTTGACTGTTCAATAGCACTCTTTGAATGGTATCCTGCAAAAAGAAAGTGTAAAGATGGATTTCTTGCATTTTTACTTCCTCATTACATTACGTAAACATTACATAAGACAATGGAAACATTTTGTTATTAAGCTGCAAGAACAAAAGTAAGAATTAGCTTATTATAATATATAAATAAGTATAGCTTTTTATTGTCTGAAAGTCCAACAGAATGATATACAGGAGAAAAAAATCCCACTCATTTTTAGTACCAAACTGGGTGTGATTCTGTGTTGTGACAATTCACATATACTGGCTATTTTGCTATGAAATTTTACCAAAGACATCAGTTTTTGTGATGGTATACCTAGGGGGGATTTGGAACAAGCTGGCATTGGTGTGCTCTTGGGCTTGCCTGGGTTTTTAAACCTGACACACAAAACACTTTGGCTGCTCATGCCTTTACCTTCACTTGAATTTCATGTCCTAAATATCAGAGCATGAGCTATATCACTAGCAATGAAAAAAAAATCAATGGATTTTGTAATAAAAATGTTATCTTAAATATCTTAGATGAGACGTGGGATTTGGTTCTTATAGTTTTACTGTTTTCCCTCATAATTTGAGGATTTTGCTTTTGTTAATGTCAATGCCAAGTCACACTTGATTAAGCCTTTATTTGAAAAACCGATTTATTCAGGTTTTACTATCTTGCTCTTCCTACTAAGCACTGTTTAAGACCAGTTCCCATGTTCAAAATATTTCCAATAAGTGATCTTGGAAAGTTGCAGTATTTCTGATGCTCACAGATCCCGGTACATTAAAGAGATGTGAGTATTTCATTGCCCTGTTTGGATGTCAGCTGTGCTTGTTCAAGTGCACTACATCTGCAGCAGGAATGTTGAGCCACTGTGAGTACATCATTGCAGTAATAATATTTTTTCAGGATTCCCCTGTGCAAGGCTGCAAAAAACAGACAAATAATTTTACTTGCAAGTCTCACAACTTGATGGACAACAGACCAAACCTAAGAAGAATGCATTCTGTTGGACATTGTAAATAACGGGTTTAGCAAAATCATGAGATTCTGTTATCTGACATACACGCAGTAAGAACATTTTAACTTCATGTACAATCAGATATGTTTGTTAATGTTCTCGTCATTTTGCTAATGAGGCTTTTAAATGTCAGTGACTGAAAATACAGATTAAAACGTCTTCCTTTCCCTTCTTTTTACCATCATTCGACCTCTTTACCCCCACCCTGCCCCTTCTCTTTTTTTGTCTTTCCTTCTCTTGCCTGCTGTCAGGAAAATCTGCCTTTGAAGGGACAATTCTGTACAGAGTGGCACCGGCAAAGATTGACAGCTACAGACGTTATAACAGTGAGTGTGTTCCAAAATCATCAAGCAAAGCTTCAGTCCTCTGAACTTGTTTGATTTATCCACACTTGTAAATTGTGCCACTGCTACCCACTTATGGCTACTCTACGTGCATATATCTGTCTGTAAGCTGAAGTCAGTTTGCTGCTGATGAACTGCCCAGCCTTAATGCAATGAGAATGCCCCTGTTCTTCCTGTGCATGTGTGTGTTCTGTGTCCATACAGTGTCTGTGCATAAGCCCACAGTAAATTGTGAGTTACATTGGATGTTTTGGTCTCAGCTATGGAATCTAAGACCATTTAGTCCCATCACTAACGAGAAGACTGTTGATAATCACCACTAATTTTTGAATTAAAAGTCAGTCTGCTCTAAAAATAAAGTTCCCATTGTGATTGTTGAATTCATAAAGTATGCTTTGCTTTTCTTAAAGGATATTTTGGGTTTTGATTTGTTTTGAAAATTTTTTTTTTGGTGATTTTAAAAAAAATTATTTTTACTGCATGCTCTTCATTTGGCATTCTGTCTTTGACAGTTATTACTCACAGCATTCTGGCTGATATGTTTTTTCTGCCAAGGAGAGTAGAAGATAGAAAGCTCTTTTCATTTCATGTTCAGGTTTTTGGCTTCTGCTTTTTAAAAGAAGGGCACATCCTGCTTTTCATGTTCTTTTACTGCCCTGGTAATATAGAAAAGGAGAGAATGCTTATATCAGATGCAAGACAGAGGAAGCAAGGAAGACAGAAATCTGTCCTTCCACCTGTTTCCTCATGGAGAAATCAAGCTAGAAGATTCACATTTGGTGTGCCTAAGTGCAAAGTGTTCAGTCCTGTCTTCCAGTGAACAGGATGTTGTGCTAGCTTTGGCATCTGCTTTTCCCCAGAGAGCTTCCTCTTGAGAGGATCCATGCTGTGCTGCCCTTCTTCCCCCTTAATGGGTGGGAGTGTTTGGTCTTCTACCTCTGAGGACTTCTGCCTTATGCATGTTGACAGCAAAGGATGAAGTTAAAGTCACATTATTCTATTCTGATAGTTTCCCTTTACATCTTTTTTTTTGTTTTTCTCAACAGATGATCTTTTTTTTTTTAACAAAAATCTTTGTAAATGTGTGCAGCTCTGAGTATTTCCTTGTGGAAAATTATCTCCCTGTCTACCAGAATTCATTTTGTAGCTCTTTGGAAGCTCCAACCAAGCCCTTGCTCTACCTGGAGCAGACCATGTGGTTGGTGGTCTTCAAATTTTTGTGCTGCTTCTCACCTTATATCTCCATGACTGCTTATCAATCACTCAAATTTCATGCTTCTTGCAGAGTTCCTAGACCCTCATGTCCTCTAATCCACCCACCTGATGAGCATGATAAGGATTTATGAAGTTAATTTCCAGTATCCTTGACTTTGGACATAAAGATGAAGCTTCAAATCGGATTCAAGGTCTGCCTTTGGAGCCTTTAATTTCACAATCTTACTGGGTAATGCTGCCCTAACATTACCTTTCAAAGTTCTCCAAAAGCCTTCTCTCCATGCCCTGCCTGTTATTCATTAAGGGCTAAATCATCCTTCCCTCTTCTCAAGTCATCTAAACTAAGCATAACTGAAGCCAGGAAGAATTCACTCACATTTCCAGTTGTGCTAGAGCTCTGCATTTAGTTCTTCTTGTTAATCATACTGGCCCATTATTGTGCCATGCCACAGAAAAGAAATTGCATCAAACTGATTTCAGAGTGCAGGACTGGATGGGTGTCTAGAGGAAAGTTTGATAACCAGCTGCAAGAAGGCAGCTTAACCCACAGTAGATTGTCTCCCATTGCCCTGGGCAAACACCCATTTAAACTTTGTTTTTAAAGCTGATAAAAGATATCTGTTTATACTACCTGGAGTTAGTTTACTTGGAGGTTTAATTCTACCTCCCTTGGCATTTGGTTGAGACTTGCATGTTTTTTCATGCTGCAGAGGTGTGTTACTTTCTCCATAAGGATGCATCTCAGAAGGCCAGATATCCAGATACGCTTATGGCCTGTTTGTTGCTTTTTGGGCTGGAACTGGGACTGAGGAATACACAAAATCAGGTCAGATGGGGAAGTCTTAAACAAAACAAAGGTTTGCACTGTTGTTACTATCAGAGATGCTCTTGTCTAAACTAACGCACAAAAAGGAGGGTCCCTTACTCTCCCTGCTCCATCTATTTACAGCTCACTTCCTGCAAACTTACTCGTCATGCTCTTGCTGAACAAGAGGTGGTGCAGCCAGCTCCTTCCATTTCATGTCTCCGCTATGGTCCATATTTTTAGGCAGATATCCATGAGCTTATGTCTCCAGTGAAAATCATTTGGAGACATTCCACAGAATTGTTTTCATTTAGGGATCTCTGGTTAAAACAACTGATAGCTGCTCTAATTTCAGCTTGCTGATTTCTCTGTAAGTTAAGCTGGAATCAGTTCATAACTTTAGATTAGTTATGCCGGGCAATGCTTGGATTCACCTGTATCACATTGCATGAGGGGTTGCTCAACTTTGTAATCAAGCTTAGAGCTTTACTTCACAAACACATGCTCAGTGCTTAGTGCTAAATACTTTTGTTTTGAAAGCTGTTTTCCAACTGCTGCGTTTAAAAGATATTTTCTTACTTAACCAAGGCCTGTAATAGCTGTTGAATTGGTCGCTGCTTCTAGAGATACCTTCCACTGAAATATGCAAGATAATCTCCTGCAGAAACACCCAGCCTTGCCTTTATATGCTGACATGGCTTTCTTGGTCATGAGGTATGCCAGGCTCCGCTCAGCAACAATTCCAGCTCCTTTGGCATTCTGCTCATCAACCTGCTTCAGAAAATCTTTGCTACTGCTTATGCTGGGTGAAGAGAGACACACAGCAACAAAAGACTTGTCATTTTGTTGATCACAGCCCTCTTTTCTCTCATCCTGCAAGTTTCTTGCACCTCCACGAACAACGCTTCTTGGATTTCTAATTATTTTATTTTTACTGATTTAGTTTCTCTTTCTTGCTTCGCTTTCTTTCTCTTCAAAGATGCAATAACTGAGGAACAGTGCAGATAAAATGCTTGATTTGACAAATATTTGCCTCTCTTTCCTTATATGTGGATCCACAATGCTGTCAGTAATAGCTATTAGATATAATGGAAGAAGATCAGGATCGTTGAAACAGAAACATTCGTGAGTAACCTCAATTGTGTTTTGTGTTTTCTATGCTCCACCACTTTTTTTAACCCCCTTTTTTTTTCTCCCTCTCCTTAATTCTTGAGGAATTATGGCTGGTCAGAGTTCAGAGAAATCAATATGGCTGATGTATTTATGATGTTGTAAACCCCATTTAGGAGCATCGGAATGTGAGCAAAGTTCAGTGAATGAGCAAAATGTGGATTTTAACAGTTCTGAAGACAGTTACAACTTTGTATTTCTCCTCACTTTGTTACAACTTGCTTGCAAAAAAGAGTTTGTGTCAAATACACAGCTGCTATGGGTGCTGCAATGAAAAATAACATCTGAGAAAGAAAAAATATAAAATTGGGGGCGGGAAATTTTCATTATTAAAAATTAACATCCTGTTTGCTGGAGAACAAATGTACAGATGACATGCGCTTGGGGGCCGAGTGTGGAAAAATGATGTTGACTGGGGTGAAATGTGAAATCCTTCTGTTGTTTGGGATTCCCACTACCAAGTGATTTTCCACGAGCTTCACAAAAGACTGGTGTTTGGTGAGTGGCAGGTAAAGAACCCTGCTGCCTGTGGCTGCTTACCTCTCCTTCCAGGTGTGATAACGTGCCTGTACCTGGTGAGGGTGGTGAAAAAAGTAATCCCCAAATGAAGAGGACAATGGTTGTCTACAGTAGTAGAGCTCCTAAACGAATGATTGTTCCTGTTTGCTCTTACAGTACTTGGGGAAGTGGCTGGGGAGGTGGGGAAGCCACCAATTCTGTACTGATGGCTCTGTGCTCGTGCTGCAGAAGATGCTTGTGCTGCATCACCCTCAATGCATGCTGCAACCTGGGGCCAGGCACTGCTCCCCTTCCCCTTGCATGACCACCTGTGCAAGCATAGAGATCTTGGGGCATTTCTTATGTGGCAAGAACTGTTATGCAAAGGAAAATGAACATGTTGAAAGCAAATGACAAAATATTTAGCTGACACAGTTACATTTTTTCAAGGAATGACTGAGAATAACAAATAATTACTAATATTGAGCTAGTATGCCTCAGCTATTTGTACGTGTATAATCGCTCTTGGTAAAGAAGCATTAATTTGTGTTTTGAAAGAATGAATTTATTAATATTTAAACTAAGAAGAATCAACATGTCTTTCTCCTACAGTAGTATTTAGAATCCAATTTAATTTTCTGGGTTTGATTTTCTATAACACTGGAATATTGTTGGGGATGGCTTCAACAAAATGTTTTGATAGAAACAAACTCAAGACTAATACCACATAGGATGTGGGTATTTGTTCTGTGTTCACCAGTATGTGAGGAAAAGGAAGAAGGACAGTTCCTGTCTAATCTACTGCAATTACCATGTATAATTTCACCACCTTTGTCATTCAGATTGGTCACCCGGGCGTTCCATGCTGTCATTCTCTAAATAGAAGGAAAAGACATATTTCCCCTTGCTTTCCTTCCCTTCCATAAAAGTAGAAAAACTCAATAAGCTTCATTTACAAATGTCTTTGTTCTGTTAAACACAGTTGGCAGTGTTTCTCTCTGGCTGCCATACCAAATCAGGAGATCCTTTGCGTTGTCTCAGGTGTGTGCCTCTGTGCAGCTGCCACCGCTTAACAAAGCTGAGAAGTGCTTAGAGGGCCAGAACACCACTGGCCTTCACTGTGACAGTGGTCCATCTTTTGCTCAGGGCCATAAATTGTCAGCAGAGAGAGCAATCCAGAATAAAGAACAAAAATTAAATTGCCAAATCATAGCTCAAAATAGAAAGCTCTGTAACCTTAGAATGTATTTCCTTTTCTCCCCTGCCATTTTAAGCTACTTAGAAATAATTTGTTTCCTGCTTTGAATGGAGTTAATTTTACCACAGCTGTTTATTTTTGTTTTAACAGCTTTAGTTACACAGCCCTTTATCATTCCTAACTATCTTTTTGATTTAGAATCCTGGTTTGATGCCAGCACAGCTCTGAGAGGCTGTTTCTGAATTAAGTCTGATGTTGTGGTCTCTTTTTAATCCCTGTTTGAGCTAATCTGTTTTGGTACATTTCAGCATGTTGCTTTCAAAAGACCTGTAACTGCTATAGCAGGAGTGTGGTGTGTTTGAAACGTCTTGAGGAAACTAATCTCTCTTATTTACCCATAGAGGAAAAAATGTGTGAAGTGCGAAATTCCTCCAGACAGTTTTGAGAAAATTTAATCTTCATGAATACTAAATGATCTTGCATTTGTAAGGAGAATGAATCAATAAGGAATCAAAATTCTGAGTGTTTTTAAAAAGCTGTAGACCTATATCTTGTTCCAGCCAAAAGCTGGGAACAGTTGGCCCCTGGGAATTTTAACTCCTTGCTGGTGATGGTGCCCTTGTTGAGACTTCAAGGAACTTACTAGAAAAATGCAACCAGTGCTTAGATTTGAGCTCAGCCTTGTGGTGCTACAGATGATTCAGCAACAATAAATCTAGGTAAAAGAATAGCAGTTTTGCTTATAGAGCCAAAAATTTGAAGTGACACTACAAAAAGACTTGAGAAATATGTCCTGAGAAATATTCAAGTTCTGAAAAATTTTGCTGTTATTAAGACTGATGTCATAGTAAGCATGTTAGTGAGCACCTTATTGATGTTGTGTTCGTAGTTTGTCAGCTCTCCAAATGCTGACAGAGAACTGACAGATTCTAGAAAAGTTTCTGTTTAAAAAAAAAAGTAGCAAAAAATAGTGAGAGGCCTGACTACTGTAGCTTTTATCCTATACTGCCTTTATTTGAAGTACTTAATGGGCTTACAATAAGAGCAAGATGTTCTCAGTGTTTCTGAGGAGAGCAGTTTGCTGAGCTGCTGGCCTCACCCTTGTGCTCAAGCCCATGGTAGAGCACAGCTGTCTCAGGCTGAGTGGGTGTGCTGGGCAGCAAAGAGAGGGACTGTGACCGCTGAAGTTCTCTCCAGCTTTTAATGTTCATTTAGCAGCCTGACCTCTCTGATAGCTGTAGCTCTTCAAGAAAAAAATTTTACTTAAAATTCATAATCTAACAGTCTGTGTCACTCAGGTCCCTGCCTAGATTCCAGCTGTGTCCATGGGCTACATTTATGTTTTGGAGAAACTATCCAGCCAGCTGTGTTCTGCCACACAGATAAGCTATTTGCATAGTGGCAAAAAAGTCCATTAAAAGCTGAACAAAAAAAACCCCAAAACAAAACAAACCAATAAAAAAACAAACTCAAAACCCAATAAAAACGCAAACAAACAAACAAAAACACCCTGGTGTTATTGGAAGAGGAATATTTTTTAAGAGGAAAGATCACCTGAGCCAGGTTGTAAGTCCACCAGGAGAATTGCTGATATATACATACTTATACATTTACACACACACACACATATAAATGTATTAGGGAACAACACAATGAAAAAATAAGTGAGGAGAGAATTAATCAGGCAAGAATGGGCATAGTGTTGCAAATCATTGCTTTGAAGTTTTTTATCTGTCCAAATCAGAAGAGTCTGGACAGGAAGGTAAGCGAGAGTCTCCTTAGCATGCCTTTAATAGTAAGAGCATGTTAGACTATTTTCTACAGGACTGTTCTGTACTCAAGCAATGCATTATTCTTTCTAAAAGTTACTGCAGATCCTCAATTTATCTGATTTGTTCTACAGTTTCCATTGTATACGGTTCTTTTCTTTTGTTCCCTTTGTCTCTAGGTTGTGTTAAGAGCACAAGCAGGGCTTTTATTCTGATTTATTTAGTTAAGTACAGAGAACTTCTCAGTTTGGGTCAGTCAAAAATAATTAAATTAGGTAATTTTCCCAGTTGATCTGGAAGAATTCTTTTTAACTTTGAAGGAGTTTTGTATCTGATCACTCAAATGCAATTTAGTTTGGACAGGCCACACTCCAGTCCATTCCTCATTAAAAAAGAAGCAATGCTGTTATTTCCTATATAGCTTTCATTTTGAGGACTGTATACTGAGACAGATCTGTGGCAGTATAGAGAACAAACAACTCTTGGATTATCATCAAGCACAGATGGGTGATGCTTGGGAAATCTGTTGTGAGTCTGAGGTGAGGCTTCTGATACAAAGTGTGGTGCCTCACCACAGAAGAATGGTCATAAAAGCTGAAAATGCCATAATGAAAAACAAGCGATGACCAGAAACAAACAAAAGCTTTATTCTTATTAGATCCCCTTGAGGTTTCTGATCTTTCTTTCATGTATACTTCAAAGATCTGAAGTCCATGTGAGACCTATTGAGTAATTTTCACAATTACTTTCATATTTTAATTCCATCCACTGACCAAAGTCCAGGTCTTCTTCCACAATCAGGGATGCAGAGAACCTATTTTAATAACCTATTTTAAAGATAGCTTTTCTGTTCATTTCAGGGAGTGGCAGTCATGGATTCTTATCAGTTACTTCTGGAGGAAAGTGTCTTCACTGCTTCTTCCCTCCATCACAGAATAGTTTGAGATTTTGGCAAGGATGACAGTAGAAACCTTTGCCAGAGGGTAATTTTCCATATCAAGATATTTTGTTCAGCTAAAAGAGGACGATCACAACAATTTGAGTTTTTTGAGTTTTATACTCAGCATAGTCAGTTGCTGACCATCGTCTTTGCAGTTAGAAGTGGTAAATAAAGTTGGTTCTAGCTTCTATCTTATCCAGAGCCCCAGTGATTACTAATTTGCAAAACTGGAGAAGGTCCAGCTGGTACAGAATTTACAGCTCCTTCAGTTACTGCCCAAGTCAAAGCAAGGGGCCAGTGACTTTGCCACACTGCCCAAGGAGATTTATACCTGTCTGGTTTAATTTACCCTTGCATCTCCGAGTACCTCTGCTGGAAACACTGTGCAGTGGCTCTGCTATGGATAACCACTCCTCTCCTGCTCTCCAGAGCACCCAGCAGCATCCAAGTCAATGCTTAAATTCCCTGGTTCATGATTTCCTGTGGTCTGGAAGAGAAGTAGTACACAAGATTTATTTTACTGATGGTAGGCATGCTACCATTCTAATTACCGTAATAAATATGATAATTAACCAGATTTGAGGTTTTCTCCCAGGCCTATTTTAGAAAAATAAAACATAAATCAAGACTTTTGCATATTTAAGAAAAGTATTGTAATATAATTATTTAATATTCATTTAAATTGCAATCCTGCACAGCTTATGGAGCAGATAACTTGTTCAGTGTTATTTGAATTGCATTGAATATCTGAAGAGATAGAAATGTTACTGATGTTCACCAATAGGTGTGGCAGCCACTTAGGAAGCTAGAGGGCCAAAGTGTTTTGTGTAGTCTGTAGTCTTTCTGCTTGTTTCTAGTTGGGAACTTTCTCTAATTCTGCTTTTATACTCCTTTCATGTTAACGATACAGAAAACCGCGCATATCACGGCTTATCTGTTTTTGGCTGAAAGTCCTGATGTGACCTGATTTCACTTCCTAGCAGCACCCTGGTTTGAAACCCATTTAACAGATGAGCTTCTCATGTCCTGGATCATGAAGGTGTACCTGGAGGCTTCAGGACTTGCACTGGTTTCTGTGGTTTATCTGTACTGTCAGACTTTTATGATGAAAATCAATTGCAATCACTTTGTCGACCTTGATATAAAAGTAATTAAGAAGAAAAACTTATTTGAAATTCTTCTTTGACTTGCAAGAACCACATCTGTGACATCATGAGTGCCTGTTAGGGAAATGTGAGGATTTGAGCTTCTTATTATTAGGTAGAATTAGTGTTGTAGTAGCAGCAGTTGCTGTGGTTTTCCTGGAAACAGTTCATGTAGGGAGGCAGATTTAAGTGGTCTAGGGAAGGAAACTTCAATGGGTCACTTTGCTGCCCGTGGCTGTTTGACCTGATGCACCCTTCTGTAAAGTGGCTGAAACATCACCTTATTGCATCTGTGGCCTCTGCTGTTTGAGCAACAGATATTTTCAGATAAATGCAGATAAATTTTCCTATTCACTGAAAGAAGTAATGCAAATCAGAACGTCAGTTTTGATCTGTTATATTCCTAGAGGAGAGTGTGCATGGGTGCTTTTCTTGTGAGGCTGTCTGTGCTGCAGAGAGGTTTAATTTTCAGCAGGGAACATATTATGCAGCTTATTTGATTGCAAATTTGTTTGAACAGCTTTCAGCTTTATATTTCCCAGTTAGGTAATGTAGCTTTAGATACTAATTGCATAATTGGCTTGAGTCACACAGGTTTAAGGTACAGCATGCCTGATCTGACTGCTTGTTAGCTTTATGTGGCTTTATACAATAGGAGCCTTACAGCTGAATTTAACTCTTTCTTTTATTGAGGTCTCTTCCAAAGAGGTTTTGCCTGAGGAATAAGGATTTTCTTGGTACTCAAGAAATCACCATCCTCATTTGTGAAGTTTTGATGCTGGAATATGCATGTTTTTGGATTTTGGATTACACCAATTTGTGGATTGGTGTAATTTCTAACCAGTACACCAATGAGATGAAATAAAGTCATCTTCCGAGTCAAAATGAGTGCATGGCACTGAGAGCATCTTCTCTACCTGTTTCTTGTGGTTTCGCTTTCCTCGAGAGGATGGTGGGAGGGATCATTTTCCATTCACAATCTGATCTGAAAATAGTGAGTTTTACACCTTTCATCCCTCCTTTTCACAGGCCTGAAAGATGCTACAGGCTCTGAGAGTGATGGTGGTGACTCTTGCAGTACAAAATCAGAAGGAGCCAATGGAGGCACAACAATCCAACCCAAAAAGGTCAAAGGTGTTGGCTTTGGAGATATCTTCAAAGATAAACCCATAAAGCTACGACCAAGGTCAATAGAAGTTGAAAACGACTTCCTCCCAGTAGATAAGGTATGTGTCCTTCCTTAATTGTATCTTGCGTTTAAAGAAGTTTTCATCTTAAAGTTTTAAGTTCTGTCACTGGACAGAACTTGAAGCTTTATGGTTATTATTTCATAATCTTTCTGTAGACAAGGTTCTGCATTTTTTAATTTTTGTCTCAGACCAAAAAATGGATTTCAGTGAGGTTAGCTGCATGATAAAATTTAAAAAAAAAATTAATTGCTCTCAAGTATGTTCTTTAGGGAAACAAACAAAGAAATCCATGGTTTCCAATGAAGTCACGACTAAAAAAAAAATATCTGTGAAATCCTTCCTTTAAATGAACACTCAGATTTGCATAGAGTTACTGATGTGCTGAGAAGTGTTAGGAGGCTTCCACAGCCTCAGGTTCTGCTATGGGCATAGTTACATGATGGATTTTCTCTCACCCCCAATGGTGATTTTAGGAAGCTCCTGGGCTTTTGATACCTGGTATGGCAACTTCTCACCTTTTGATTCATGCTTGTCCACTTGTCTGTAGAAACAGGCACTACAGCAAGTACCTTTTTTGGCCTGCAAGATTATTTTTTTCAACCTAGATCATTCCAGTGATCTGATTTATAGCACAGCACCTACTCCCACATCCACCCTGAGGTACAGCAGTACAGGAGGAGGTCCTGCAGAGAGAGACGGAAACTTCTGAACTAGATTATGCTGAGGGGTTAATATTTTGCAGGTGACTATTTTTCATTTAGTATAAAGAGGGTAGGGAAGACCTGGAGTAATCTAAATAAAGGAAAAACCTAGACTGGATTACTGCTTGACCATTGCTGACTTCTGCAAAGCCTGCTTGCCTTGTGTTTCTGGGTGGACTTTCTAACTCACATGTGGGGCTTTGCAGGAGCATTTATTTTCATTTGAAGTCTTTGAAAAGTCATTATGAAGTGACCTTCATTCCTTGAAGGAAAAAGCTTACTCCACTTTAGAATAATGTGAAGTGTTACCTTTGTTTTGCACAAACAGCTAACAGGTTTTTTACCCAGCCAAAAATGGAATACACAATTATCAGGAAACTTATAACACAGACCTTCCTTCCTATGTCTTCAGATTTTCCTAAAATTGCCATGTTTAGTAGAAAATAATGGCTTTATTTTGTAAACACAATCCATCATTTTTGTTTGAAATGTGTAGATAACTAAAGACAACACTTCTTTCCTGTTGATGCTTTTTTCCTGTCTGGGATTAGGTTAACCTTTGCGAGGTGCCATTCAGAGGCTTCAGCACTGTGGTCTTTGCCTGCTACCAGCACCAAAACATGAGGCAGTGACACAACATCTGTCAGGACTGCAGACCACTTAACCTTCCTAAACACTTTTTTCCCCACTGCAAGAAATTTCTCCCTTGCCATGTTCTTTAGCATTTAATGCTGAGTGTAAGAGAATCCTGCATTAAGTTTGCCATCACGAGCAAGGTCCAATTTAGCCTGAAAGCTCTGCATACTGGTTCAAAGTGTAGCAATGCATGAAGAGTTCCAAATCTATATTTTTCTCAAGCAATGTAGTTTTTAAAGGGATCTTTGCCCTGTTATGTGTATTCATCGTTAAGTAGCCTTAGATTTTCAATAACTTGTCAACTTCTGAAAAAGAAGTAAAAGTGCTTTCCTCTATTCCCCCTTTTTGTTTTTATTTTTTAAGCTTTCTGAAGTTTGGAGACCCTAAAACTCTTTCTGTTGCTTCTTCTTTATACAGTTATTGATGAAGTATTATTGATGTAATGATAATTTTAACTTTTTTGATTTAAAATATTTCCTAATAACAGTTGTTTTTTAAGAAGCGTCAGTAAGCTACTCTGAGGATTTTATAATGTGGGATTATTTATAACATGATATTTCTCATGTAAAATGTCAGTCCCATTTACAGAAGAATCAGCAGGGTCTTATTTTGTTGGTGTTATCACTGTGTGTTCTAATATGTTTTCAATTTTATGAATCATAAGCTTAGATCATATTTCACACAGAATTACTGGGGTGTTAAAAAGGCTTTTACACAAATATTGGCAGGAACATGAAGGCAGAAAGGTTTGCTGCCATCTGAGCAGAAGCAGATGCCATTAAGGTCTCCTGTAAATCACCAGGCAGTTTAATGTGCTTCAAGTGTTTGCTCAGTGGCAACAATGTGGGAGATAATCACCCTTGCCTTTTAAGGTGATCAATAAACTCTCAATAAAAAGCAAAACTGAGGAATTGTGTGAAACCCCATTGGTTTTATTGGTGTGCAGAATTCATTGCTTAGCTGTTATTTGTTCTAAAATCACAGAGGCAGATTATCCTAGGGAAGTTAATGATGCAGTTGTGGGAGATTTGTGTGAGCAGCACTATCAGAGCTCTGCTCTTTTAGAAAAATAGAAGAATCAAACACTTATGCTTTGTAGTCCATTTCATTGCCTGTTGGTGCTGATGAGTTCGACCACTGGCCGTGTATCAGCAGAATCAGATTCCTGAGGCTTGGCTCTGACAAATTTCCATTAGTGATAAATGTAAGTGAACTGATTTACAGTGCTGCACGTGACTGAAGTCGTGGTCACGTGCAGTCAAACTCACAAACTCAACAGATGAGTTTTTAGGAGAAATACAATATGCACACAGACAGGTTGTGTGTCCTGAGAAAATTCAGGGTGACACTCTTGAAACAGCACAATATTTATGGTCAAATAGAAATGCCTGTCTCACATGTCTCACCTCAGCTGTGCAGCTTCAACACATTTAAACAGGTGCTTATTCTTACTTCTTTTTTTCCTTTTTCATTTTGTAATAGCTTATCTAAAGCCTCTGTTGCTAGGCTGGACTTCCTCCCGATATAATTTGTATGTTCTTCCATTGTTCTAACAAGCTATCATTTTTTCCTCTCCTGTATCTAAGAATAAACCTCTACAACTACAGGAAAATTAATTCAACCAATACATTTCTTAGTCTGAGTTAACTGTATTGGGTTGATTTGTGAGTTCAGTCTTCAGCTTGGAAATGCTAAAGACCATGATAGATGAATATAAAATAAAAGGTCTTAAAAAGCTATTTTTATCTTTCTGAAAACTGTGCTTACTTCAGAAGAGACTATTGAGAGTACTTTTTACATTTTCCACTTGAGATGTATTTGCAACTTTCTTCAGGCAAAACTTTTACTGTTGGCTAACAGTGGTGGATTTGATTAGAGTTAGATTTCATGAACATCCTTTGATGAGATCACAGTACTGTTTGCCACAACTTAGTGTAAATTATATACTCAGCCATCAGTCCAGGGAGTATCGCAGACACTGTAATGATTTAATATAAAGGGGGAGGCTTTCATGGCTCTAGAGTCAGCAACTTGTAAGATCTAGTTAACTGGTGTTTAGGGATCCCTACTGCAAAGCACTGAATTCATACAGAAATTTTTATTTTTTTATATATTCAGTATGTTTTGGATAGGAGAAATGGAGAAGAACTAATGGAAGTAGACACAAGGGCTAGAAGCTCTTGTCAATTATTAAGTCTACCTGTCCTTTGTAATAAGATAAAAATTTGTAAACTCTGAGACTGAATGCCTGCAAGGTCTGAGTTTCTATTTTGAGCTGGCAAGCAGGGAGCCCAGAAACTGTGCTGGGAGTCTGTCTTTGCACACCTGTTCTGACAGTTCCTGCCTGCCTGCTTGCAGAAACCATTTTTACCCCTTAATTTTCAGTTGTCATTTAAAGAGAAGTCTTTGAGAGACACAAGTTGGAGGCTCCTCCTCTGTTTCTGAGCCAGCTGAGGACGAGCCTGAGCTCTGCCAGCCCTGCCCAGTGGCACCTGTGTTGCAGGGCCAGCCCTGGCTGTGTGTGCCATGTGTCTGCAGCTCACAGCTCACTGCTACTTGCTTTGCATCTCCCATGTCTCTGTGCATGGCCAGCCCTGGCTGCATGTGCCACATGTATCTGCAGCTCACAGCTCACTGCTACTTGCTTTGCATCTCCCATGTCTCTGGAAGTGCTTCTCCCCTAATAGAAATGTTGGAGTCAGTGCTCAAAATCCTGAGATTAAAAATGGATGCAAGCAAAACCACCTGGCAGTGACTAGCAACACTATTAAAAACGCCTGCTGAGGCAGAGAGCACACAGTGGGAGCACCAAGTGTGTGTGTGCAGCACTTTGCACTTGAAAGCACAGGTTTCTGGCATTCCTTTCTTCAGAGACAGCCACCAGCAGTGGCAGCAGCAGACGTGGCAAGCATCAGCAGTTTGTCGAATTGTGTGTAGGAACAGAGGAGGCACTCATCTGTTCAAGCTACATTCATGTTCTGCTTTGAAGCTGCTGTCTGCTGCAGTCTGGCATCCCTGTCCTAACCATTTATTCTAGTGCCATCTTGTGAGGAAAGCTGCAGGGGAAGAAGGACCCTGACCCTTTCTGCAGCTGCCATGAGAGCAGGGCTGCCTGCAGCAGGGTCCCTCTCCTTTGCTGGTGGAACTTCCCGTTCCTTGAGTTCACTGTGGAAACAGGATTTATGTTTCTTTCATTATGTGAAAAAATAGTACAGGTTTGCAAATGGTGGCTGATGTTCATAAGGCAGTGTGGACATTATAAATAAATTAAAAGATTTACTACTGTATTCTGGAGAAATAAGAAGGAGAGGTAGGGGAATTAAGATTGACAGGGGAGAGTTGAAAAGCAGCTTGCACTATCTTGGGGAAGCAGACTCAAAGCAGGACCTAGCACTCAGGGAATGGAATGAGAAATGCAATATTAAGTTTAAAGAGAGATATAAATTCAATAACTTCAGCTGGCAGTGACTCTCTGCTGAGTCACTGAACTGTGCAATGTGAGTGAAGAATGACTCCTGATTTCCTGAATGCTTCCTTCCCTTCCATGCTATCCCATCTGTGCTTTCATGTTCTGTCACTTTGGTTTCTGAAATGTTCAAGCTGTCTGAACTGACTTGTCCAGGTATCAATGACATGGTTCAGCTTACACATCAGCCTGCACTACTGGTTTTGGTAAAGGATTGCCAAAAAGGTGTGTAACACACAAAGGGTGTGTGTTACTCACACACTGGTTTGTGCTGCCTGTGATGTTTTATTAGGGGTTTTTTGTTGCTTTTTTTTTTTAATTAAAGCAGCTCTTTGACTCTAAATAATTGCAAGTTAGTTGTCCATGCCACAAGACTTTACATGTATACAGTTGGACTTTATTCAATTGCCAAAAAGGTGTGTAACACACAAAAGGTGTGTGTTACTCACACACTGGTTTGTGGTGTCTGTGATGTTTTATTAGGGTTTTTTTGTTGCTTTTTTTAAATTAAAGCAGCTATTTGACTCTAAATAATTGCCAGTTAGTTGTCCATGCCACAAGACTTTACATGTATACAGTTGGACTTTATTCAGAAAAAAATTGTCAGTGTGAAAGAAACACACCAAACATATGCATGAAAGTATTTTCAACTGTTTCTGACTCAAGCTGCTTGAAGAACATCTTAAAATAGAAGCAGAGTAGCATAAGAAGTATTGATAGTACTACAAGTTTTTCCTAAAAGCGATGTGGAAGGTCTGATCTGCCCTCCTGGGGCACAGCACTGGGCTTCTGCCAGACTGAGTCCTCCTGGAGGAGTGCTCTGTGGGAAGGAAAACTCCTGTTATTTCAGTCATGGTTTTGATTAGGAAATCTTAGGATGCTCCAGTCAGAAAAACAGGATGTGTAGGTTTAAGCTAATGCAATTTTATTTCATAATAGGATGGCAATAAAAGTCTGTATGTTTTAAGTTGCTCTGGATCCAGCTGGTGATCATTAGCTTGCAAGTCACTGTGAATCTCTGAATTTCTGTTGTACCATTACCAGGCCTTTTACCCCAAGAGGCACAAAAGAAGAATTGTTAAAATCCCCAAAACGCTTTGCTTACATAGCTTATAATAAAGCTGATTTCCTGAGTTCCAGAGGTACTTGATGGAGCTGTAAACTGAATTTCTAGGAACTTTTGTCTCATGTTCCTACAGTACAGAAAAAATGCTTCAGAAGGTAACAGTCCTGACATGCAAGCTAGCTGAGTTATCGTCTGATGTGTTTAAGAGGACTGGTCCTAGTGTTTCTCAGTAAAATGTATTTTTCTTTCTTGCTCCATTTGGATTTTGTTGGATAGTATAACTGATTTTAATTACTATATCTGAGTTGTTACATTTTATAACTTTGACAAGATTATAAAGAAATTATAATGAAATAACTTCTGATATTCTTAGCACACATTATCTTTGAAAATTGAAAAAATAGTTATGCAAAAAAAACTACCTGCCTTGACATTTACTTACACCACTTTGAAAATTACATAAATAAAAAGGCTGATGAATTTAAACCAAACTGAATATGACCTTTGAAGTGAAATGTATGCCCTCATCTTTTGTTGTCTATTTAGCATTATTACCTTGTGGAATTTTTCCGAAATGTTTTCTTTCTTTCTATTTTTCCTAGCTGAGGATTACTTTTTAGTAGTCAAATGGAAATGAGAGTGTATAATATATTGTGGCTTGCTTAAACATAAATCTTTAATTTTATCAGCTTGTGGAATTTGAATTTTGAATTTTTCTGAAATGTTTTCTTTATATTTTTCCTAGTTGAGGATTATTTTTTAGTAGTCAAATGGAAATGAGAGTGTATAATATATTGTGGCTTGCTTAAACATAAATCTTTAATTTCTTCCAAATCATCTGTGTCTTTCCCTCCCCTGACCTTATTTTCAGGCATTTTAAAGTTGAATGTTTTTAGAGAGGCAGCATTAAAAATTTATAAGATTTTAATGGAACAGAGCATCATGTTTATGATATTTCAGCTTCTTGAATATTTTTCTTTATAAACAAAATCCACAATTTTGTTCCACAGAATAACAAAGAGATAAGTTACATGAAATTTCAACCTTTTTTTCCCCCTCACCAGAAAGACCAATTCATTCAGTTATTTGCAATATTTACTGCCTGGGCTGTTCGTCAACCTTTTTTCCCCCCAGACCTTTTCCCCCCAACCTTTTTTACCAGAAAGACCAATTCATTCAGAATTTGTCATGAGCTCATTTGCCAATAGAGTTATTTGCAATATTTACTGCCTGGGCTGTTCACAGAAGTTCTGTAAATTGTCACTCACATCCTTGCTTTTCTAAGCTGGTGGTCTCAAGAAACCAGGAAAGTCTAAGCTGGAAAGGAGAGGAAACTTCTTGCTGTGAGTGAGCAGAGGTAGGAAAAGGTCCAGATTTCCTGTGAAATAAACAAGTGGAACTTTTGTTTCCTGGGGATGGCCCGGCCCGTGAGTCAGTGTCAGGGCTGGGCTCCGGCTCTCGCTGAGCTGAGCTCATGCAGGGCAGGGGCAGCACTCCAGGACTCTCCTTGGACACTTCCAGCTGCTGAAAGGCAGCTTGGCTTCACAATGGGAGAGGAGGTATTTATTTTACAATTAGTTGGGGTTTTCTCTCTGTGGCTGTTTGAAAATGTGTTGTAATATATACTCTGCATAGCACAGGTTTCATCTGTAGGGTTCTCTGGCTCTTCTGCACACTTTGGGTAGGGAAAAGAAAAGAAGGAAAAAGACTGATGAGGATCCCAAAATCCATTCCTGCTATGGAGGTCCATATTAGAATAGGAAAATTGTGTGAAAATTGTGTGAAAACCATATTCTCTCCTGGCTCTATTTAGCTTGCGTTTTTTCCTTTCTGCCTGTTTGGCCATTGAACTTGCACACGTGTTTTCTATTTCTATATGATGTGGTTTCAATTTTCTTACTCTAAAGAATAATGCAAGTTTAGAGTTAAGCAAGACAAGTTTTAAAGTCTTTAGGATGTGTTGCTCTTTCAAATGTTTGCTTAGTAAGTGAAAATTCACCACCCCCACCCTGTGTTTTTTCCTTCCTAAATACAACAAAAATGTACTTCTTGGCAGAAAAAAGAGGAAGAGCTTTACTAATTCCTCTTCTGTGCGAGGTTCCATTTGTCCAAGTGAGGAAAATGGATATGAATGAGTGTTTTAGAAAATCATATTGTCATAATATATATAAAACCTACATAGAAATTATCTTTTTTTTTTCCCCAGAAGAAAAAAGCAACTAGAATCAACTGTTTGTAAAATTTTGTAGAAAGCTGAATGGAGAGATACCAAATAAATTGTTTAATTATTTGGAGATACTGTGGGAACTCTTAGTACAAATATATAAATTACCCTCAACTTTGGCTTTTCACAGCAAAAGTCATTAAGCTGTGTGCAGTAATGAAGCAACAAGTTTTTTTAATTGCCTTTACTCCTAAAATATGCCATGTGTCTTTCTTGTTTTCTGCCTTAAATAAAGAAAAGAGGAAGGAGGAAAGTAGTGTGAAAGAATCATAGATGAGCCAGGTACTTGGTAAGATAAAAAAATCTGTGGGCCAGTTTCTAAGAAGCCTTTTTAATCCTTTGTGTGTGTTTCTATAGGAGGTTCTTGGCATTCTGTGTTTCTAAAATAATCCTTAAATACTACAGATGTGAGCTCATATTATTACAGTTGGTTGGCTAAGTGCTTTATAAAAGTTTCCCAGTAAAAGCCAAGGAGAAGGAGAGAGGGCATCTCCTGGGGAGGAGGTCCTGCTGCAGCAGTGACCTGTGGCCAAGCAGGGGCTCCTGGTGGCTGCTTTCTGCTGGGCTCTTTGCCATGCAGTGGCCACACAAAGAGCAGAGTCCTCCACCTGGACAGCTGATGCTTTCCTCTGCAGCAGCCTCGGTACCTAAAGCACTTGCTGGAAAGAAAAGCTGAAACATATGGTGAAAGTCATTTTCCATTTGTGTTTTGAGTCACTTGTTGCTCTGCAGTCTTCCCTGTAAGTGTTTAAAACAAAAATATCTCCCTATTCTTTCTCAGTAATGTCTGATTTAAGTGATCTAAGGTGAGAGGAAAAACCCCAAATCTAAAAAAATCCAATTTAATCTGAGGAAAAAGGAAGAAGCATAATTCCAAAACTGAATAAATATTTATTGTCAGCACTAAATCGGGGATAATCTGCATGACAGTATGGGTTTGTTCTTTTGTTTATGATAATTGAATTTGAAAAAAATGTCTTTGAACAGTTACTTGTCAGTTTGTTGACAACATCATAACTTTCACAAAGGAGCAAAAGAAATATTGTTGCTACTTGAAAGAGTATGATATTAAAGAAGATATATTCCCTGCTTACTGTTTTCATAGATTTTTTTTATTCTTCTCAGAGATGGAAGTAGCTGCACTGCTTCCCTTACTGCTGCAAAAGAAAGTGGAGATTCATGTAGCAGTTGTGAGGTTCAATAATTGTTGTAAAAGAGGGAGGTTTTATAACTGGGTTTTCTAGGCTGGATGGTGCAATCTGGATCATGCAAGTTACCAGCTGCAATCTAGACAGGCATGGCTCTCTTGGGAGAGTAGGAAGGAATTTCATTCACTCAGTGCAGACTGACTAAAGTATTTTTCCTAGAAAAGATAGAAATTAATTGTGAATGGCAACATGCAAATTGTAAAATACATGACAAAGAGAGAAAGGGGACTTGTTTCCTTTACATTTATGTGAAGGAAAGTAAAAAAGGAGAATGAAAAATAAAGCAGGGAAGAAAGAAGGCTTTCTGCTTAAAAAATACTTTTGATACAAAAGCACCTTCTAGCATTACAAATCTGCAGCTTGAGGAAAAAAGAAAATGAGCTTGTTCATCATGCTCATTTTGATGTGCACGCTTCCAGAGCTTTGAGCTCAGGCAGCTGGGAGCATGCTGTGTGGGTTTCATTCTGTGCTTGCCTTTTATTTCATTTACTTAAGTGGTTTTACTCATCAGTGGTTCTAATATGTCTCGCTCCAATTGTTTCAGCAGCATCTATCTAATCTAAACTCTTATGTTCACTTTCTCACCATTAACCTTTTAGCAAGGCAGATTTTTAGTTCATTAATGGTTTGAAACTGACAGCCTGACAGCATCAAATGCCAGGAGTCCAAATTTTACAGAAATGCTGATGATTTAATGCATGCAAGTTAAGATATATAGGTTTCTCTCCTGTCCAACACATCAAGCACGTTGGAAGGAAAAAAGCCTCTCCAGTCCCCTCCTTGCCCGTAATTTTAAATTTTAAGAACTTGTCAAAGTATGAAGTTACAACAGCGTTAGAATCTGAACTTATCTGCTGGTAGAACAGGTTTAACTGTGCACTACACTGCAGAAAGCAAAATGTGCACTCCAAGCTATCCAGAGTTTTACTGGGAATGATGTTTCACTGTTCATGCTTTTGTTTCTACTCCCTTTTCCATTCAAGAGATTAAACCAAAAACTTTGCATTGCATGGTTTACCTACCTATTTATTTGAATGATATTTCAGATGACACAGATTTCTGTGGTGAGTTGCATAATGCTAATGAAGATATTCTTCATCTGTGGTTTGAAGACTGATGGCCTCCTCAATACCTGGTAGTTTTAGTGCTTGGATGAGACATTTGGTGCTGGCTCAGGTCATTTCTAAATGGAGCTCAACAGCTGGAAACAGGAACAGAAGCAATTTTCCATTTAAGCAGTTCAGAAATTGCTGAAGAGATGTTTTGTCATTGCAAATGGGAAGTTAGGAGTCTGTGAAGCAGCCTCTCTAATTAGAAGTCTTCCCCATTCTGAAGGTTTGAGACTCCTCTAAATGCAGAAATATAAAGTACATGAATGTGGACAATATAGTTACAGTTCAGCAAAAACATCAATTTCATCACTGATAGAACAGTTTGTATTCATACGCTGAAATACTGTGCATCTCAAGATGTCTTAAATCTCTAGTGGTTTCTCAGCAAAAGTTGGTAACAGTCAAAGCCCTTCCAGACAGCTTGACTGGAAATAAATCAGAGTTTATTCAGGAGGTTGGTAAGTTGTACAAGGTTTCACTTTGTAGTGTTGTGATGGACATAATCCACCTTACAGGTCATAACATGTTTGAGGTGGCTAAACAGGAAATGTAAATATACATTTCTGTACTGGGGATTTGTCTTTTTCATTGCAATAGCAGACTGTCATTCCAGTATTTGATTTTTGTTCTCTTTTAGATTCATAGTGGGTTTTCCACTTCTGTGGCCACAAAGGTTGGCCCAGGAAAGTAGACTTACATACATACCATAAAATATTTCAGTTTTTAAATTTGTCCATTGAAAATTTCTGTAGTGTCCTATCAGAGGACTGTATAATTTTGAAGGTTTTTCTAATTATTTTCTCCATATATTTTTGTTCTCTCTATGATTTTGCTTTCTTTTTAACTGAAGAACTTAGTGTGTTTGATAATTTTGGGGTGTGAGATAGGAGTTAGAGTAATCCTTTGAAGTTTCCCTTAAGTTATCACTTTGGTTTTATATCACTTCACTTTATTTAAATTTACTTTCTGAAGAGTCCTGTATTCAGTATTCCATTTCTGTATGTTAAAGAATAATATTTCTTGGAAATTGGAAGATCCTGGGAAATCTGTAATGCAGATCAAGACTGTGTCTGGGCTGTCATTGTGCCTCCATCAGAGGTCAATACCGGAAGCCTGGAGAAGATGTTGGGAAGGTTGCAGAAACAAAGAAATTCCTGTGGGGGGTCTTAGCAGCCTCTAATAATTTTGAAATTTGTGTTAATAGCCATAATGGATCTTTGTTCCTCGGCAAATCAAGTAGTCACATTTTCATTGCATGTAACATTTTTAGCACCTGTAGTTCTTGTGAAAGCGTTCCAGGCTGCTGGAGCACACACTGTGGGAAGGAGTTACCTCCCTCTGCTTGTTTTGAATATGGCACCTGCTAATTTAATTTATAGCTCTTAATTTTTATTACTGGAAGAGATGAGAGAGTCCATAATTTTTATTACTGGAAGTGTTAATGAGTGACTCCTCCCTATCTACCTTCTCTCCTGATTTTTGTAGACTTGTGTCACCTGTATCTTTTTTCCCCAGAACGAGGGATCTGTTCCATATGTTTGATCATTCTTGGTGACTTTCTTTTTCGGTCCCTTTGAGAACTCAGGAGGTTTGTGTGTGAGGGCAAAAGGAGGTGAGAACTGCACACAATGGCCAAGGTGTTGATTGAATTTATGCAGAATTTTATGGCACTTCTTATTGCTCTTTATTGCTTTCCAAAGTATTAACAACTATGGGTTTCAGAGCCTGTCATTTCTGTCTTAAAATAGCACTTTTCCTCCAAATGTGTCGTTTTATTTCTACCTGAACTTAGTTTCTGTCTTTCCCCTTTGGTGGGTCATCTGGGAAGGTGTGGAAAACAAAAGCCTTCATCTAGATCCCTGAACAGCTCCAGTGATCACCATGACGAAACTCTTTGTTTTCTGTCTTTTAATAAAGTTACTTATTCAAGTTAATACCTTTTGTTAAAGGATGAACAGTAAACTCTTCCTAATCTCAATTTTAGTTTTAAATGTGCAGTGAGGTTATAGTTTCAATCTTCTTCAGGAGCCAGAACCAGGAACTTTTTAAATTTGTGTATTTTAATGAAAATTGCTGTGAATTGGCTATGCAAAATAGAAAAGATAATACAGGACTTGTATAAAGACAACATTGTATGCCACAACATCATTATCTAATTATTTAGTTATTAGGTAGCTGGATTTATAGATTTATTGCTAATCTGTAGATATACAGATAGATAAGGACAGATCTTTAGATAGATAACCTGGCTGCTGTCCTGATAGGTAACAGGCATGGACTACACAACAAAGATATTTTAAAATAGCAGCTACCATGGGATTCTGGTGATTGAATTTAGGTGTCTGTGATGTTGCTTGTAGACAACAAGCAGTCTTTCTTCACAGTGTGTAGGCTAAAAAGCATTATTAAGACAGGAGCTTTCTTTATCCCAAAGATGAATTACATGCTAAAGGGACTGTTTTACCTCCTGTGACAAAAGGAGAGCCTGCAGGGACTGGCATCTGGCTCACAGCTGATGTTTGAATGAAGTTAACTCAATCCTGAATAACTACATCAGAACATTAAATCTTGTCTTTTTACATCTCAGTGACAAAACCAGATGACTGTCATTGACCAAGAAGTATAAGCAGATTACATGTAAACTGTGAGGTTCATGTAGTCACAACAGAGCAAGGGGTAGAATGAAACCCTAAATTTTAAGATTTCTTAGCCTTTCAGTGGTTAAGTAAGAAATCATGCTAAATAATCACTTAAATAAGAAGCAATTGTGAGTAACATATTCAGTAGATGAAATTTGATTCATACAAGATAAAAACAATAAAGTAAGTTTAATTGCAGGACCTAGTGCCTTCTCCTAAAGAAAATACACACCTGGAAAATCTACCAAAGAACTTAGTCTCATCTGTAGTTTTGGAGTAACAGACTCCCAGAGCCAATGGGGAGTGTCAACACATACTTAAATAATTAAGTATGTATTGATTAAGTATTAATTAAATAGTCCTGGCCTTCCTTTCTCTCTCCCTTTTCTCCCTCCCATTTCTTGTATGTAATCCTTCACAGTGCTATGCCAAAAGTAGTACAGTAATTTTCTCTTTATTCTGCCACAAGCATATAAAAAATCACCTCTGTCCAGCAGGTGATTTTCAAGGACTTCCATTTATGTGATTTTCAAAAAAAAAGGTTACTATTCCTTAAGCATTCAAAAATTTATTCTTAGGCTTGATGTAGTTTAAGCATTTTAACCAATGAGTAGAACTTGTTTTGCTTCTTCTCAACTGTAAGAAAGAATTATATCAGAAGAATAAACATCAGTGATGAATCAGAAAAAAAAAAGCCCCAGAAAAATCATGCTTTGTTCTACAAGTTCCCTTGTCCGGGGATCTCAGTTCTGTTTCCTTTGCTTTGTTTAGTTGCTTGCTTGCTTGTCTGTTTAGATTCCACAGTCATGACAGTGGATGACAGATGCAGTAATTGTAAGATGCTCTGACAATCAGTGCTGTATTTCTAGGACACCAAGTGAACTAAGGGTGGTGTAATGTAATCACAACCTGTTTACAATTACTCTGCACTGGGTATTGTTGTACGATTTAGACTGACATGCTATTTTTATACACACCTTGTCTTTTCTTTTTCTCTCTTTGTATTCAAGAACTAACTCCTGAATTGAACACTAGAAGGCATTTTTCCCCCAAATATCTTTCGTTTTTCTGCATGTGCATGCTAATTCCAAAAGCCATTGGAAACAAACATTCAAGTAGCATATTCTTGTTGACTACTTGAATATTGCTTTCCTCTAAAGCTCTGATGATGTTGTAGCCAGTTCCCAGTGGACTGATGTACGTGAGCATTTATAGGGCCTCCACTTCTTCACTCTTGACTTGTCTGCTTTGTCCAAACTTGTTAATTGTGTTAAGAGTCATGCTGATGGCTGAATTTGTGTTCATTTCCAAGGAGCTCCAGTAGGACGAAGGCTTCAGTCTTTTGCTTTGTAGTAAAAGGGTGTTTATTTGTAGGATCATCTTTTATTTAGAGATTGTTGATTTTGTCTAGACAGAGAGGATTAAGATGCTAGCAGTTCATATGCCTTTCACAGCATCTAAATACAGGGGTTTGCAGTCTTGATGCAGAAGGGTAAAGCCTTTCACAGGTAAAAGCTTTTTCAAAATTAAAAAAAGGACTTATTTCTTTACAAAGATATAAGTCAGAAGGGCTATGTTGGTTCAAGTCCAAGAGTCATCTAATATAGCCATCAGTTGGAAAAAACTGCACTTTAATCTGCTGGCATATGGACAAAGTGTAAAAATGTGCCTTTTTCAGGTTGTCAGGTGGAAGAAAATATAGTTTGACTATGTGAAAAGAAATTGTAATATGAAGCTTAAAATACTTTAATTGCTTTCTTGTCTGCATTCTGTGGAATATTTACCAAACATCCCACTAAAACGTTCTCTGAGTTGTGCTGCATCTGCTGCTGTGGTTAGGGGGACCATTCTTTAGGGAAGCATCATCTGGTATTTAGAGTTGAGTGATGTTCACGTTGCAACTCATGAATGATGTAAAGGCATGAACTACTAAAGAAGAGTTTGGACCCTGGTTTTGAGGCAATGTTGGTTTTGAGGCAGCTTGAGCTGGGTGCGTCTGGAGAGGGACCTTGAACAAAGAAATCCCTGGGCCTTTACACCCTCACAGTTCGTGCACAAGGTGTTCACATGCCCCGTGTGCGCCTCTTGATCCAATGGGGAATTATCATCTGGGGTCTTCCAGTATCTCACTGGATTCTTTCTCCATGTGTGCATGGACAGGCCATTAACTGCTCTTATCTTCCAGCTTGAGGCCCTCTGGGGTCTCAGCCCTTATCTGAAGGTACCCAGTCTTTGTTTCCTCCCCTGCTGAGCCAAGGGAAGTTCACCTGCACCAGGCTTTGAGCTGTCAGTAGAAACGTGTGCAGTTTTGGCAACTGAGTCTCCCTGTATTAGCTGGGACTGCATTGGGCAGATGTTCCTAACTGGTTGGTGTTAAAAACCACAAATAATTGTACATGCACGTGGATAGTCTTTCTAGCAAAGCTGTGAAGAAAGTAGTTACAGAGGAAAAAGCTACTGTAGATGGCTGAGGCAATCAAATGTGTAGACAGGTGTTTAGTTCACTTTTCTTCAAGAATTTTGGTTTTCTCTATAAATATTTCTCAAAATTCCCATTATTCTCTTTGAAGTCCCATGTGGTGACCCTTCAGAAAAGTGTTAACTCTGTCCTTTTGGGAAAACTCAGGATGGCAATACTTGATCATGCTGTCACAGAAGGGACTTTATGTGGAGCTGAATGTTGGTAGCATGGGAAAAAATGAAATCTTGGACCTTTATTTTGTTTCTGACAGAGTGAGAGCTTTTTGACATCTGAAAGTCTTTGGGGTTTTTATATTTTGTCTCTTTTTTGGATTTTAGGGCAGAGCAGATAGGATGGATAGAGGTCTTGATGACATTCCTTAAGCACTTGGTGCATATTAGAAAAAAAATATTAATATGGCTTGTCCCTCACAACACCAGCATTATGCATAATCAGTGTACATAGATCATTTATGCTCCTGTTAATTCAGAGCTAGAAGACTCTAATAACCATTTCTGCTTTTTTGTGAACAAATGTTCTCAGTTACAAAATGGAATGTAAAGACACAGTGAAGGCTACAACTTTTATACTCTCACTAATAGTGGCTCTGGATTTGCATATAAACCTATATACTAGAAAATTCTCATGCATATAAGCCACATCTAAATATACTTAGGTGAATATTAAGAGGAAGTATTGTGGTCAGAGAAACATACTTTTTTCCTCTGACCCATTCATTGAGGTTTTCTGAAATTCTTAAAGTTCAAAAGATACATAACTGCCTTTTCCTCCCTCATACAAAGCACCAGTGCACATTGCTGTATTTTCACTATTCAAACTGACAAACTGTGTTAAGCTCCATGTTTCCAGCTCATAGCTTTTTGTGACTTCTTTAATATCTGATGTATTCCTTAAGAATATGTTCATAGAGTTGTATTCCAAGTAGCAGTTTCCAAATAATTTTACCAGGATAAAGACCTCAATACACTTTCCAAAATAAATAATGATGCTGAGTAAATTCCTTTTTCCTTATTCCTAAGTAAATAAGCTATTGCTTCAAGAAGCCTATATTGTTAAAGGAGACTCAAAGGATAAGCATGTTACTTTGATGCAAAGTATAACAGAACCTTCTGCATGGACCCATCTGTGCATATATGACAATTCAATTCCAATTTTCAGATGAAATGTTCTAGACACACTAGACCTGAATAATGAAAGTAAACATAAAAGTCAGTTTTCAACCACAACAGAAAACCCTGAAGTATAATGCTAAGGTATCCTGAAGGAAGAAACTTGGTTTACAGGTCTACTTTTCTCCCTCTGGTCAGAGCTCAATAGTTGTAGGCAACAACCACAGTATCTTTAAGTGAGAAAAACTCACTTGTATACTGTCAATTTTGTGTTCTGTTTCTCTTGTGTTGTTCTCTGCTCTTACAGGGATCACAGTTGAGACAAAATATATAAATAAAAGAAAATGATACTGTCCAGACTGTACCATGACCTCATTTACCTGACTTTGTGTGCCATCTCAACCATTAATCACTGTTAATTCAGTATCAGAGGAAACTGGTCTGCAGTGATACAGATTTGCAGTGTACCAAAATGCCACCGAGGCCCACAGAACTGGATATTTAGTGCTGGGCTGTCCTTCCATTGGCTTCATTGACTCAAGCATTAACACTGCCAGGTTGCTGCTAAATCTGCCTCGTCCCTTTGAATATCTGTACACCAAATCATGGTGATTTTTCATGCTTTTATCAGCTGTTGCTGCAGCAAGAGGGCACTTCATCCCTTTTCATCTTTAGGATTTGCTTGTCAGGAGATTAGTGAAATTTGTGTCTGACAGCTAAATAATCTAATTATGCTCGCCTGGCAGAAATAGTGGGGTTAATATTCTGCCTGTTTTGTTGACAATATTCTGTTGTTTTGGGAGTCAACCTAGGCTTGGAGTCAGAAAAGACAAACTGTTTCCACCGTGTTTTTGTTGTGTGACAGGACTGAGCAAGTCAGAGTGATATCTACAGAGAAATGTAAGTGGAACAAGGCTCACTGCCACTGCCTAGAAAAGGGATTTATGATAATCACAATGCTGGAGGATGACAGATGGAAAGTGAAACTTTAGGAGTGTCTCTAGGAGTGTCTCTGTACCACTGGGCTAGAGATACAAGGGCACAGAATGATATGCTACCCTTCTTGCTGGGGATGAAACCATTCTGCAGCCAAGAATCCAAGATAGCTTTAGAGAGGAAATGCAGAACTTCACTTGTCTTTGCAGCCTGGTGTGTAGGACACTACTGGGAGATGCCATTATGGGCATTCTGGTTCACACTGCATTTGGCTTTTAATTGCAAACATTATTGACAACACGATAGATTTAGGTAAATGGAGTGAGACAGTTTATGCTAGGAGATGTCAGGGATTGCTGGACAGGGTTGAGGATTCTGTTCTTGGATTTGGAATGTCTAAATTCCCAAAAAGTCCTTCAAGTTCTAAGTCTTGTTTAGTGCCTTTTTCCCAAAGGGATAAGATGTGCTTGCTTCTTAGGAATCCTGAGCCTGATAGGTAAAAATTAATCAGGTAAAATTCTCACAGCAAAGCTGGAGCTGTATATCAGTACTTTGTAGCGTAGATCAATGTGTCTAGAAGGGCTTGGACCATCTTCTTATGTAAAGGAAGACGAGGAGAAAGAATTATGTTGAAATCTTCAGTTCAACATATTGGATGTTCTTTGCTCCCATGTTTCCTTTTTTTAGAAGTGAAGGTTTTGAGAAATTTCACTGGGCCTTCAACTGAAGAAGACAACAAAATATCCTGTAGCGACTGTTTTTGAAAAGAGAAGTTTGTGTCATGCAGAATGTGTATTGGACCAGCAAGAATTCAAGTTGGGCTTGCTTAGTTCTCCTTACCACTAAAAAACTTGGTAGATATTTGACCTGTATGGGAGTATGAGTGATATACAACAGCTGGAGAGAGCAGGAAAGTTTCTGGCTTATAAGGGAGATGTCACTGTCTCCCATTTTTGTTTTCTTATCAGAAAAATTGGTGGCTCTGATAATAATGCTTCCTCTGGGTCTACAAATCTTAGCTGTCCTGGAGTTTTTAGCCTGTTATAGCAGAACCATCAGATTTACCAGATCACAGAGGATTCAATGTCTCTTAGAGTGAGGAGAGTTTATCTTCAGTGTTTCCTAATGAACAAAAAAGTACTGTATTAAGTTTCATGTAGGTGTTTTCAGAAAATGGTCACACAGTTTCCATGCAAATGTAGACCAATTGGAAACATAAATAATAACTTTTAAACCCCATCTCCTTTAGGACCACTTAACAGGACAATTAAAACACCTTGTCAGTTGTAGTCCACCTGAAACCAGATTTACATGACTTATTGATTTTTATTCCTTTTTCCTGTCAGTGATGTTTGTTTCATCCCTAGAAATTGCAGAGTGTAGTCCCTTCACAATTAGAGAATAGCAGTTCCACTTGTCTTCTCCTCTCCCTGTCCCACAACAATTCAGGTGTCCCTTCTCTCTGGAATGGGTCCTGTGCAACCCTCATAAAAATTATTTGAATTCTTCCTCCTAGCTCCTAATAAAAGAGCAGCCTTGTTTGGATAGTATTCCCTTTTCTGTTCACAAGTTGGTACCCAATGCTGATTTATCACCTGCACAGGCATTTGTTCTGAATGAACAGATGAAATAATGTTTTCAAGCATTGCTCTTGCATCTGCTTCTATATATTAGGAAATTACTTTGCATAATGGATTTTCCACTAGGATACACAAATATCTTCCTTTTTGCCCATGATTCTTCTGTTGTGATCTGTAGCTTGTTAAATTTTAGCCTGTTGTGGGTTTATATGGTGTTTGGTTTCATGGCATAAAATCAATGATTCATGTATGGTAAAGCAATTACTAAAATATTTCCTTTAATTAACTGGTCTTGCATAATAATTTAATCTTTAAAATAACAAAACCTCCCTTTATTTAAAGGATTTTTATATTCCTTTAGTGAGCATGTCTTTATGAGCCAAATTGCAGTGCAGTTTAGAGCATCTGCTTTCATCATTTTCCTAAGCAATTTCATGAAGGAGAAATGTGAATAAAGGTTTGATCATGACTGAGCATGTACTGTGATGTGCAGCTATCTTGAACTGCCCTGTTTGCCTCTGAACCAGAAGCTGCCTTCCCATTCTTGCTTTCATCTTGAAGGCATTCTGTACTTTTCTCTGTGTAAATGCAAATGCCTAGTAGCTTCAAATTCTTCATTATATCTCTTTTAGTACAACTTTCCTTGCTTTGCAGATAGATCTCAGATTTATCATCATCCTTCTTGACTTTAAACTTCTCCAGTACAACCAGGTCATGAATTTTTCTGTTTTGCCCTTTCTCAATTTGCAGATATCTCTCATCTCCTATTTTTCTGTTATCTCCCTAATCACTGGTTCAGCTAATGCTTCTTATCTTTCATTCCCACCAGAGAAAAGAATCTGGGAGGTTCTCTAGAGTTTTGTTGTTTATTCTCTCTTCCTTATAAGTTTGCAATCTCTGGGTTCTGAGTAGGGTTATAAGCTCATCAGAAGGGCAGGTGTTTCTTCTTCCACCTTCAAAGTAAGTTGCAATGGGATGCTTTTGGGTATTGCAATTTGTAGTCTGCATGCCGGTCTGCTGCCAGTGTGGATTTGATGGCTGCCTTGAGCACAACTCTCAGAACCACCTTTGCCCCCATGTGCTCTTTTTACCAGCCTGAAATCCCTGTGTGTATCTGAGTTCTTTCCATAGATATATTTTCACACATTATTGCATATTATTAACATGGAGCTTTCAGTGTTCTTTTTACACCTTGGAATTTTTCAGCTACTCAAAGAGATCTACTCCTTTTGCTTCTTATATTGACCAGTGTTTTCTTATGGTCCTTAGAGCACTCAGTACTTCCAAGGCTACATCTTAGCACTCTGGTCCCTAAGCCTTTACTCAGGAGGTCATGAAAGCATGGAGGAGCTTTGTGGTGTTTGTGCAGACCTTGCAGGGAGGGGCAGCTAGGGCTTCTTCAGAAATAATTATGCTTATTTTCTCACCTACATGGCTAGGATTTTAATGACAGAGCTCTCTCTTAGGGAGACAAGCTGAGAGAGAAGGGAAATAGCATGCATATAATAGTAGGAGAAGATACAGAAAGATGAATATCACTGATTTTATTCTATTTTATTTTGGTAGGGGAAAATGGTATTTGTTTACTGTTTCAGCATACCTGTCTGAGGCAGGTTACCACTTATAACAGTTCACTGTAAATTAGTAACTTTTGCTAAAAAGATATAAAAAACAATAAAATAAGAAAAATATGTTGTCAATATAAAAATCACACTCAGTCTAGAATGACTGAAATGAACACTCCTTGTATGAACAGAAGTCAAGTGGGTTCCTCTCTGCTGCTTCTTTCAGCTTTACTTTTGGTACTGAATAACACCTTTCCCAAAGTAATTTCATTGATTGCTTAATATTCAATCTACCAGTGAAACTTCTGTGAGTCTTCCCAGAAACTCAGGGAAGTGTTAAGTGGTTATCATTTAAAGATGTTAGAAACATGAATAAAGGGAAATTAAAAGATCACACTCATTAATTCTTTATATTTTTTTAAAAAGTTAAACCCCAGTAACAAACATAAGTATAGTTTATAGTTTGCCTCCTTTTCTTTATTGTCCCTTTTCTACTCCTATATTTTGTATTTCCATTACTATTTTTTATGTTGTCCAACTTTCAACTGAACCTGCAAATTTTAAAGAAGAATAATTATTTTTTTTCAGAGTGTTGGGAAGAAATTACCTCCAGCCACAGCAACTCAGGAGCCAACAAAAATAGAAGTGGACAGCAGAACAAAAAGTAGGTTTCATAGGTTTTTCTTTTTTGCACTTTGTGCTATTAAAGCAAGCTGAATGCTTTTATTTGCTTTTGGTTAAAAGAGTATCCTGTATGTAAAAAAGCCAGGATGCAGACAGATATATTTAGGATAAACTTTGAGTAGGTGGTACCTAGACAAAATGCTTTGTTTCACAGAATCCTCTGAATTGTTTTTGCTCTTGTGACCCTACCTCAAGTTTTCTCTCACCAAAAATCAAGTTAAATTATGTGATAAACCTTCAGCCTTGAGGATACTTTGGAATTAATCAGAGTTGAATAAGATCCAAATTCTTTAGGTAGGTCATAGAAAAATTTCTCTCATTGTGCGAATGCCCTTGCCTTTTCCTCTTTTAAAAAAAAATATTGTAATTATTTTATTTTTATTTATGTAGCAGAAATAAAACTGCATGCATGGTATAGTTTGTATGGGAAATCAAAGAGAAGGCTCCAGGGAGACCTTCCAGCAGCCTTCCAGTACCTCAAGGGGACTCACAAGAGAGCTGGAGAGTGAATTTTTACAAGGGAATGTAGTGACAGGACAAGGAGAAATGGCTTTAAACTGAGAGAGGGCAGGTTTAGCTCAGATGTTAAAAATGTATCACTGTGAGCATAGTAAGGCCCAGGAACAGGTTGCTCAGAGAAGCTGTGGTTGCCCCATCCCTGGCAGTGCTCAAGGCCAGGCTGGATGGGGCTCTGAGCCACCTCGGATAGTGAGAGGTGTCCTTGCCCATGGCAGGGAGCATTGATCTTAAAGATGATCCTAAAGTTTCCTTCTAATCCAAACTATTCTCTGACCTTCAGTTCTTTTTTAATCATACATAACATACATATATATTCCCCATATTTTGATTTTATTTATGTAGAGTTACAATTAAATGTTACAGGATCTGGTGGAAAAGAATAAGAGGGAAGAAAATATAGCCATAACACAGAAAAGAAGCTGAATATAACAGAGATGACTTTCTTTAAATACTGCCCAGTCCTTCTTCCCTGACGTGTTTATCCTTTTATATAGTTAGCAGATAACATTTTGTCTCTGAACTGGAACATATACAGACATATGTAGGAAAGCATCAGGATCAGCAGGGCAGGGTCTGTCTGAGGGAAGTGTGTGATTACAAACTGGTTTGTACAGGTTTTCAGCTCAGAGTTGCAAAAGCAGTTTAAAGGAGTTTTTAGCGAGTTATTGTCCATTAGCCCCACCACAATCATTAACTTGCTTCATCCTCTTTTCTTGTGCCCCCATGCGAGCAGTCTCTAAAGAGAAATACTGCAAGATTTCAATTGCCCTGAGGAAGTGAAATCTTGAAATACTGAAAAATGTGTGAACTGCTAATGCAGAAGAGGGCTCCTGAATGTGTTTTGGAATTACCCTTGCCAACCTGCAGGCTGGCAAGTTCAGGCTGACCTGAGTGCAGGTGCCATCAGAAGGGATGGTCCAGAGGCTTCCCCACCTGCAGCATTAACCCTGGTGTGGGGAGCCAGGCTGCTTCTTTCCACATCAGCTCATACATCTGACAGCTGAAGCTGCTCACTAATTCCCATCCAAGGGTATGGCAGGTTCAAACTTTCACATTTATAAACTGAGTATGGAAACCTTCTGACGAATGGTTAGAAAACTATATCTTCTACTGTGATCCATTGAGCTCTGGCTGACAAAGACACTTTTCCATCAACACTTTTGGGCTCTGGATGGTATTTCTTTCACCTCTTTGTTATTTCCCATGGACACATCTTTTTTGGCCAGAAAAATCTTTCTTCTTCTGTCACTGTCTTCATTCAACATCCATTTTGTCAGAATTGGTGAGAAGGGTGGGCTACTTACTTGCACAGTATCTTGTTGAATTTTGACTTTTGGGCTCTGGATGGTACTTCTTTCACCTCTTTGTTATTTCCCGTGGACACATCTTTTTTGGCCAGAAAAATCCTTCTTCTTCTTCTGTCACTGTCCTCATTCAACATCCATTTTGTCAGAATTGGTGAGAAGGGTGGGCTACTTACTTGCACAGTATCTTATTGAATTTTAAATAAACTGCATTATTTATTATTTTATCTTTCCTGGAATCTCTGGGGCCTCAGTAAAATTCTTGGCATCTCTCTTCATGCTTGGGAAAGAGAAGCACATCTATAGGAAGGTCTGATGTAATGTAATTATATATAATTTTCTTAGCCTCAAATGACATCATTGAAGACACATTTCATTCAGCTGAAGTTGTCCTTCACTTAAATTGAAAAACCTTTCAGTGCAAATGAAACTTGCTTCAGTCTGGTTTGGTCTTTAATATAGGCAGAGGAATAATTTCTTCATAATAAGGTTAATGTCTGATAGTCAGAAATGAGGAGTATGATCCGACTTTGCCATAGGGCTATAATCTGTCTAGTATTTGTCATTTCTCAAAAATTCAATTTTTACTTTTTACCACAAACAAGCTTGAAAAAGCATTCAGTCCAAGGAAGTTTACAGTCTCAGAAAAATGCTGAATGTTCCAATTGCTGTGTTCAGCACAAAAGTATCATTCCACCTTGAACCTCAAGTACTTTCACTTTCCCTGGGATGGTAGTGTCCCAGTCTTTCTTGGAGTCTTCAACTGCTGAATAAAACAGATACTGTGCCATTCTCCAAGGCAGTAGCAAGAAACAGAAGATCCATAGACTAATTTCATTATGGAGAGAGAGCTTTTGGATACATGGTTTAGATTCCTTTGGGATTACCCTTGGAGATGCAAGCAAGACAGAGGTTATGTTGGGTGAGGAATAATCCAGTTTTTAATTTTCCTCGTTAATTTTCATCATGACTGATGATGTTCTACCTTAGTGCCAATTGGATTAAAAAAATGTGGCTGCATTGAGAAAGAGCCAGCTGAGAGAGGAAGCAGGTACCAGCAGCATCTTCCCTCTGCCCATGGGGCTTCATCAAGGAGTGATGGTTGCTGACTTTTCTCACACTTTGATTCCAGTCTGCTCTTTCCTGTAACTTTTCTGGTGTGATGGGGCAGTGATCAGCAGTGAGGCACTTAATGTGCCAACTGCTCTTGGAACAAGCAAGATGGGCTAAGCTCTGCCATGGGGTGAGTTGGTTGAAGCAAAAGGCAGAGGTGTGCGTTTTCTAAGATGCCTCTCCCAACAATATGCTATGTAAATCTCCCCAAAAACAGATTTAAGATTTTGTGATGACTCTTCAGGGCCAAATACGACTTTTTGCTCAAAGGAGGAGCACAGTGAAGGCAAAACTCTTTAAGGGTTTGAGTGATCCCTTGGAAAACATCACTAATCTTTCATGAATGAGGGAATGCATCTTCAAAGAGAAAAGGGGAAAGCTGTTTGGTTTAGAATTGTGGGTTCCTAGATTTACAAGTTCCATCTCTGCCCTGTAGATAGGATGGCACATTAATGCATAAGTGTTTACAATCCTATTTCTGGGGTGAGATATATTGTTTTCTATGAAATAGCTTACTTTTAGTATGAGTGTTGTGGTGAATAGGAGATGTTGTAGAAAATATATCTAAGTTTAGAAGTAGCTCTGTTGGATTCTAAAATTAAGTGAAACAAAACCATCCACAACATCTGAGAGATATTGCAGATTACTGAGACTGCACTAATGGAGTATAAATAAGCAGACAAAAAATAGCAAAGGCAGTAAGTCACAGAGTGCATTGACCACAGCACTTCATAACACTATTTAAAATTTGTGTTAAGCTATTGCATAGGAATACCAAGATCATAGCAAACAACTAATTTTCTTGCATGGTGAATATGTATTAACAGGACCATAGTTACTTCTGTTTCTATTTTTTTTAATAAGGTGGTGTTTTGACAGTTTGCATCTTACTAAGTTCTATGAAAATATTTATTAGTGCAATCTATTTATAAGTCTTGGGTGTAGCAATTAATAGTAAAACCAAATTCTGCTGAGTATAGTGTTTGGAATTTTTTCCGTCTGGTTTGTGGTTTTGGTTGTAATTATGTAATTTTTCACTAGATTTTGTATGTTTTACTGCATTTCAGAAACACTTTGTCAGTCATAGGCAAAGAGACGAAGTCTAAGCTCAAGGAATACTACCTTTAATGCTGCTTGTTTTCTTGCTTAATGTTACTGTTTGTGTCCATATTGATTGGTGTATGATTTAGAGTTCGCTGATAGGGAAATATTAAAGCCTCAAAAATTTACAATACAAAGAAGCAACAATATAAGTGAAAGAAAGAGATTGATTGTGTCATCCTGCCCTAAGAGGAAAAGCAAATTCCAGAGTCACTATCCTCTTTGAAATTTAGGCTTGAATGAATGTTTGTCTGTGGACTGCCTTCTTGAAGGTCTCAGCTCATCCTAAGAGTGTGGCAGGAGAACAAACAGAAGAGTCACACTTTTGAAGTGAAGCAGGGTTCACTGATACAGTAAATGGAGTTTGCTCAGATCTGGTTGGAACAGGATAATATTTAACCAGTCTGACACAATACAAACAAATTTACCTGCTGTACTACTGCAGGACCCCAAATCCCAGAGCAGGTGTGTAGAAGAGTCACGCTTTTCAAGTGAAGCAGGGTTCACTGACACAGTAAATGCAGTTTGCTCAGATCTGGTTGGAACAGGATAATATTTAACCAGTCTGACACAATACAAACAAATTTACCTGCTGTACTACTGCAGGACCCCAAATCCCAGAGCAGGTGTGCAGCTTGACATCAGCTCTTTCCCCTGCAGTTCTAATACATATCGAGCCACTGAATTCTGTCAGTGAAATGGTGTCCTTGCAAGGGCCTGGGCAATGAAGCAGCTGTGCTTGCTATTGCCCCTTGCTATTGCTCTCCCTCCTGAGGCAATGATTTTTTGAGGGGTTGAGCCTTTGTCAAAAAGGCCACATTGTCAACTTGGGGACAGACAGTGTTGCACAAAGATATGTTGCAATAGGACATGAAATAAAACTATGTGGACACTGGAGCTCTAAGGTAAGAAGAAGAAGGGGAGTTTATTTTCTGACTCTAATCTTTATAGACTTTCAAAACTGACAGTGGATAGGAGGATGAAATTGCTACCTCTCCAATGTCACTGGACAAACCAACAGTCCATCAAATTTCTCTTCCTCCAGAGAGGAATGTAAAAACAATAATTATTTACATAAAAGTGCAATGGAGTGAGAAACTCCATTACAAGAATGTAAACATCAGAAGGCTTAGAAGAACAGGGTGACAAAGATACATGATAACAACCCCCATAAAATATCTCATTCCATTTAGGTTTATCCATTCACTCAGTTCCTTGAGCAGTGCCCATTGCCCATGTTTGGGAGGAGCTTCCTGTCAGTTTGCAGTATGAGACTGTGGTCTGACAGAGTAAAGTACTGCTGAATTGATAAAATCGGACTGAAAACCTCATGAGTATAATTTTTAATCCTCCCTTAATGTTTCCAAGATATCTGCTGTTGAGGGTTTATTAACAGATATATTTTTGCCAGGTCAAGAGGAGAAAAAGAGGCTTCTGGAATAACTGTCTGTGATATATAAACCAAGCTTTGGATGTCAAACGTAAAAATTAGATTTATGATCTACAGCTGAGGGATACTTAGTATTAGTATCTTAGTTGGAAATTTTAATTTGGCTTACGTTTATTTGCAGGCATGTAATAGGACATATTGTTTTGAATTTTAGTATTTTTCTGTTATTTTTTTCTTGTTCAGAAATTCCCAAATTCAGCAAATTCCACTGCAATCTATACAATGCTGTGTCTGAAATTAGTTTTTTCTTTTATCTTCTCTTCCTTCCTATCTAAACATGACTGTTGACATTAAATGCTTTTACATTCTGCTGCGGTATTGTGCCCTGCTGAGTAAGGACAATTTTAGTCCTGATGTGACATAGCCTATTAGATTTTTCTCTGCTTTTGTTAATTTGATTTTAAAGGTTCATATTATTTTGAGTTCTGTTGGCTTTGTTTTTGCTTGCTTAAATCACGTTGGTTTACCTGTCCCTTAGTGGAGGATTGAAAGCTGACTTTGTCCAGTTGCTTACATTGTTCCCAACCCATCTGCAACATTGAGACCTCTGTTGCATGATCCAGTGGGTTCAGTGATTTATGTATGTCTGTCTAAATTGTACTCAAGAAATCCAGACTTTCACTGTACATAAACCATATTCTTTTTCTGTGGCTGTTCCTTCGCTCTGTGTTCCTGTGCCAGCATTTGGAGCACAGGGGGGCCATGAGTCTCCCTCTTGTGCCTCTCAGAAGTTAATATCCTGGCTCTATATGAACCACATCATGGTTTGGTTGATTTTTGATATTTTTCTATAGTTTAATTCCTTGGTTTGCTGTTATTTAGATTTTTTTTTAAGGAAAGAAAAGGTTTAGAATTGGTGGGGAGAGTGGAAAGGCCATGGGACGACAGAGTTCTTGACATCAAAACCAGAAGGCCAAGATGTGTATCTGTCTGCTAGAGAGAACTTACTTCCTGATCACAAACTGATATTTCACATGCTGAAAGCACAGCACTCTCTCCACTCTTGTCTATCAGGGTCTTCATCCTGAAAGACAATTCAAATACCCAGTCTTCAAATAGCGAGCCTGAGGGAGGCTTATCTGTTATAGGACTCAGGATACCCAAGCCCTTTGCTATCCAAAGCATTTTTTAACCTGAAACATGTGGGATTCATCCATGCCTTGGGCAGAAGCTGCACTGCAGGCATCCTGTCAGAGTGATGCTGTGGTAGCTTTTTGCAGTTTTTTAGCTGTACTTTGTGCTTGGCTTAAACAGCATCACTTAATCTTCAGCTGATTGAATGGAGGATCAATGCATGTGTCTGAGAATGGATGTTCTGGAATCATCCTTCTTGGGCTCAGGTGTTGTTTACCTCTGAGAATCCAGGCAGTTCTGTATCCCAAAAAAAAAAAAGCTAAGCCTGTTCCCAATAACTAGAGACTTGCCTGAGTGTGCAGCACTCAGCTTCTTTAGTGCAGTATTACATCTACATCAACTCTGGGCTAATTCGTTGAATCTATTATTTAGCACAGCTGCTTTTCAGAGTGTGGATATACTCAGAATAGGAAAAAAAACCCCATGATGATAATTTAAGGTAGCATGTCACTGAAGTGTAAAATGTGTTGAATCTCGTATTTATCTACATGCTGCTTTGCATCCACCTAAGTTTAGTGGGTGTCAGATTTCTACCAGCTTTTACATAAAATGTTGTTATACTGTCTCAAGGACAAGGCAGTGAGCAGTGGAGTATCCTAGCCAAGTCCATAAGGAGCCATCCCAACCCTTCCTCAGAATGCAGTCAAGCAGTAGTTAGACACCCCTTTCATCTTCTGAATCTGAGCTGTGACCTGGTGGTTCTCACATGCCCAGTGGTTTGGAAAAGCCACCAAATGTTTATTTCATAGTGTTCTCTGTGTTCTCTGCTTTCAGAACGGAGAAAAGGATTCCCCCCCCACCCTTGCTCACTTCTTTTCCCTCAAAACTTTTGTTCATTGTTTTTATCTGAATTTTATTTCTTCAGAGACAGCAGAGGAGTGGTGAGTTGACCACACCCAGCAGCTATGCTCCACCCAGCCACTGGCTCCCTATAAGGGAGAAAGCAGAGCAGGCAAAAGCAAGAAAATCAATGAATAAAGGCAGTTTGATAAATAAATGAAAGTGAAAGGAAAAGAGGCAACACAAATGCAACCACCATTCAGTAGATCAATTCATTCACCACTTACAGTGGCTCAATGTCCAGCCCAGTCTCCAAGGAATGGAAACACCCCCAAAGCCCACCCATTTTTATTGCTGAGCAGGAGGCCATATGGCACAGAATATCCCTTTTCCCATCCTGGGTCAGCTGCTGTGTCCCCTCCAGCTTCATGCTCACCCTGGCCTACTTGAGGGATAGAAAAGGGGAAAAAAAGAAATTTGTGTAGGAATGCTGGGCAACAACGAAAACAGCAGTGTGTTACCAGGGCAGTTTTAGTCACAAATCAAAAATACAGCACCATGTGGGCTGCTGTGAAGAAAATTAACTCCATCTCAGCCAGGTCTAATACAGGGCATGGCCAGAAAACCAACTGTAATGGTCATGGGTAAATCAAACATTTCAAACATTTCTGTTCAGAATAAGAAATCTGTAAAGCCTAAGTTCTTGTTTGCTTGAACCAATGACATGTAAAATTCATGATGTTTCTGAATGACAGTGTGTGAAATGAAGAGCTTTCCTGTTCCCTACTAGTACTATTTAATTTCTCAGGCTGATGGTGCTTATGAGGAGCAAATTTTCAGATGCACATTTCTGGGCTGCTTCTTTGCAGTTGATGTTCCTCTCACTAAACTTTAGAAGTTTGGAGGGAGCTTATGTGTCAGAGCCCAAAGTGTGGGTTATAAGCATGAGTTTAGTATCTGGATTTTTCAGGGGTGGTCCCACTAGACATCTGTCCCTGCTGTCCAGGGAGCAAATAGTTCAGCTAATCCAATGTAGGTGCTGCTCCTGGAGTCAGGAGTGGCTCTCAAGGCGTCGCTTGTTTTAGTGACTTGATCTCCATTGACTTAAGTGCACTGACTGGGTTGGTCTCTAACATCACATGCCTGAATCTAAATTTAGACACAAGGCCAAAGTTTGAGGGCTGAAATCAGTAGCCTGCATCTGGAGCTCTTTGAGATACCTCCAGGTTATTTTGTTTTGAATTGCTTCCTGCTGTCAGGCCAGAGGGACCTGGCCATTCCATAGGTTCAGCCATACTATGCATGTGTCTTACACACCCACAAGTGTCTGAAAAGGCACTTAGTGTCTGGCAGCTGAACTGACTCCCTGGAGGAGCCTCAGATATCCTCAAGTCCGATAATGCAGGTTCTCTTTATAGTAAGTATAAAAGAATAAGTCCTGTTATTTCAAATTAATTTGTATTTCTGTGGCCTGCCACTGCTTCTCTGCATTGAGTATGGAGGTTGACTAGACATAGAGGTCATCAAAATGGAGACATTTAAAGGGAGATGAACATTTCTACAAAATCACTGCCCTGCTACAAACAGTAGAGTAGTTTACTTAGTCCTTTTAGACGTGCTGTCTTAGAGTATTACATATTTTTATGCATAGTTTAACAGCTGTAAAACATATTCCCTTTTTATTTGTAAGGCACATTGACATACTCATCTGTTGCACAGCAACATGTAAGTAACTACTTTTCATGACAACTGCTTTTTATGATTTCTGAGTAGGAGTGCTGGCTTCTGTATTTTCCAGATGAAAGTTGAGATGATGCCCTTATTTATAGACAGTAAAGGAAAAAGGGTCAAGGAAACTTTAGGGTAATGCTCAAAATTCTTTCACTGAGTGTACAGGTGGTTTAGTTATTAATGGATTAACATTTATTAATGTCTTATTTATTGTTGTACCATCTTTATAGATTCATAAATATCTGCTTTCTTGCACACAAGGGGATAGATAAGCTATGGCAACCTACTGCATCCTTTATGCTTCCAGTTTATGCAGTCTGGTGGGAAGCTGTACCAGTGGAACAATGGAAGGAAGTGTCAGGTACAGGCTTACTCTAAGGGAAAGAGTTGGTGGCAGGTTGCTGTCTGGAGCAATTTCATTTGAGGTAATGATTCTAGGGGCTACAGAGCTGACTCCCTGGATGACGTGTGTGGGAATGCTTATCAGCGTGCAGTTTTTTAAATATTTCATGTTGTTTATGAAGGTCTAAAATGCAGAGAGAAAGATGGCAAGGAAATAAGGCAGCACAAAGAGACACTAATGGAATATTTTATGAAGATTATTCACCCTTGAATAAGCAGTTGTTATAAAGTGATAATTTATCACAGTGAATGTTCTTCCTTTCAGACAAGGAGTATTGCAAAGTGATCTTTCCGTATGAAGCACAGAACGATGATGAACTCACAATCCGGGAAGGTGATGTTGTCACACTTATCAGTAAGGTAAAAGCAACATTATTCTCTTATAAGCAGTGATACAGTTTTTAAAATTTGCATAATATGATTGCCATAAAATTAGTATTTGTGCCTATAGTGTTGTTGCTAAACCAATGCTAGTTTGACAATGAAACATTACGCAGACTTCTGAGTCCTACATCTCCCTTCCTCATGTGCTTTAGAGCCTTACCCTGAATGTTAAGCAAAGAACAGGCAATGTGTACTCAAATTTATACAATTAATTTTAATTTGAATCTGCTGGCAGATCAACATAAATTGTAAATTGATCCCTGTAACAAACATAAAGGCTTAGAGAATAAACTGGAAGATTCAGGAAAGCAGCAAAAGCAGCAGCTTTGAATATTTCCCTTTGGTGAATGAGTTATTTTTCTTGTAGGAATTGTGAATTAGATTTTTGTGTTAGATTGAGGTAATGTGCCTAAATTAACTTACTGAACTAAACATTTAAAATTTAGCCACCCTTAATATTCTGGTAAGGCAGAGAAAGATGACAGCGCAGAAAAGAAATAGTTTTACATCTGTATTTTTTTCTAAAATTATGTGCAATTATTCAAGATTAGAAATGAAAAATCAGTGCCAGGATTTATACTAAATCTTCAAAAGCCATAGAGTGAGATGGTGAGTAAACAGTTGGTTTTCCTTTAGAAGAGCTGTGCCCATTACAAAGAACAGATTACAGTTTAGGTGCACTTAATTTCCTGGTCCTGTTTAAAGGCTTTACAGTTTATTTAATAGTTTTTGATTGCTGGACATAAATATTTGTGGAGGAAAAACTATAAACTAGAAAAAGCTGTGGATTTTCCATGAGGAAGATGAATCATAACAATGTACACAATACTGCTGCTTTTGTTTGTGCTTATATGAAAGTAAAATAATTAATTCTATAATTGATATGTCATAAGAAATTGTTACTTGATGGAACATTTTGGCACTGTGTGAAAAAATTCCCAAAATCTGGGGAAGTCCATCTGGGGCTGTGCTTGCCACATATGAAGCTATTTTCAATCCTAGAGGACATTCTCTTTGTCCTGGACAATATGCATGTAACCAAAGAAAAGCAATCAGACATGTGGTAGGAAAAGAAACTGCAAATGCAAAATAAATTGTGTACATTAAATATCTTTAATGACTTGCCCTCATTGACCTTTGTTTGTAGAGCTGTGTAGCTTTGCCTGAGTTAGAATGTTCCAATGTGAGCATTTAATAGTGTTTCTGATCATATAAATGGCTTTTAAGATTTCCTCCTGTCCACTTTATGCTTTATTGACCTGAATGATTTAATTCCCCAAGATTCCTGGTCTCTGGGTGGAGCTGTGTTCATCAGCAAGCATAGACAAAAGGACAATTACATTACTGAGGTTTCTATGTGAGATTTCATTAGCTTGCTTTTTTGCATTTTCTTCCCTCTGCCTCTGCCCTCACGGTGGAATGATATTTGTCTTTTATAGTAACTAAGCTGATGATTTGGCCACGTTGATCAGTTTTCCAAACCACACAGAGAAAATGGTTGGTAAATACCCTATTCTCTAGGCTTGTCCTTTTGCTCTCCAGTAATATCAAGCCATTGCAGACATTTTATTTACTTTTCTTCTTTTTTTTTGTTTCATGTCGCGTCTATGAACACTTACATAAACCCATGTCTCTAGAGAGGGGGGGATCTCAATGCACAAAATCCTGGAGTTTCTCTAGGGATGCCTTTTTATGCGGTGTCAGAACTGATCTGAGCCACTGAAGAAATGGTGCTTAACAAGCAGTCACTTTGCAGATCCTTTTGTGCTTTGCAGACCTCATTGCAGTCAGACTTTTGGGGTTTCTTCATCTGTTTTTAACACAGTTAAAATATAAAATTCAGGCTATGTGGAGTCAGGGTCTTTGCTGTAGACCCTCTCTCTGAAAACAGTGAGGTCTCCTTTATGCTCTACCACATAATACAATAACTGAATTTTTTTGTCCAGACCTTCTGAAGCAGAGGTCTGTTGTCATCTTTCTTTTAGTCAGCAATAACAAAGTCAACCTCACCTTTCTGCCCACCAATGGGTTCTGCTAGAGGGTGACCTGGAGTTCAAATCACCACACTTACATGACGTTAGTGAGCCATGCTGACTAAGAGGCATCAAAGGGAAACATATGGAATGCTTCAAAAATTATTATCATTGATTTGCTTTGCTATCAAATTACAGAGTTTCTTTTAATTTATTTGTAATGAATTGTTTTGCAGGATTTCTTTCTATGCTGGAAAGCATTAGGCAACATTTATTCTTCCCAATTATCTAGACTCAAAGAGAGAAGACTGGTACTTCTAAGGAAACAGATGGGTGTCACAGTACTTCCTACAACCACAGATGCATTATTGTAAAATAATGTATTTTGTTGAATTCACTAAAACCAAAAAGTGATACAGATTCCCAGCATAAAATGTCTGTCACTAGACTAGTCTGTTTTTCCACAATTAGATCCATAGGAGCGCTAAAGACTCATAATTTTCTTATGCTGAAATTGCTTTTATTTGAAAACAACAGCATTGGTGAGAATGTGTGGGAGTGGCTGAAGTAATGAGTGACAGAAGAATGGGAGAGAAATCTCATGAAAAGAATTTCAAATGCATTACAATAATCTTAAAAGCATGAAGATGAGGTAGCACTTGATAGGTGCTAAGACGAAAGGGAATGGATCAAATGAGCTAAATGGGAAGTTCCTACAAGAGCTTGGGTACAGATGCACCCTGTGTGACAATGGGTGTGTGAGGAAGCTGGAAGTCTAATATTCATCTTAAAATGCTAATTTTGATTTTGTGGATAGGTGTAGAATCAGTAAATGCAGAATTCAATATCACCATTTTAACAGTATCCACAGATAAAAGGGATAAGAATATAGTAGATTTGTCTCTTTATTCAGTCGGATTAGTTATAAAAGTCCCTTTGTCAAGATCATAAAATCAAGATCATAAAATATCTCTCTAATATAAAGAGCAGACTCTGTTTCAAGTTTTCACTGTTTTGATGGATATTGAGATCTTGAATCACAAGCTGGTCAGAACTTCCCAATAGGTCTCTGTGATAAGAGAATTTGAATATCTGAGGTTTCTTTGAAATAGCTAAAGAATACTTTGAACAGATTTGCAGAATCACAAGTAACCTCCCCAATCAGATGGAGAACGTGCTGGAAAGGTTTAAGTGCTGAAGAAAGTCAGTAGAGGCTGATCACTTGCAGGTCAGAATGGTATGTATTTGGGGAGATATAGGATGAAGGATGGCATTAGACAAAACTGATAAGCAAAAATAATTGCAAATTATTTGGAGATAGAGTCCAAACATATCTTAGTTAAAATATACCTAAAAGACTGAAGAAAAGCAGAAACTTCAAATACATCTATTCCAAAAATTTCTGGAAAGGGTTTTTCTTTCCTTCTTCTCTTCAGTGAAGCAAATACCCTTGTAAATACCTAGAAAAGGTTTTATTTATTAATATGCGGAAATAAAAGTGGGCAAATGGTAATCCTTTAATTCCTTCATGCAGAATATTGTAAAAACACTGAAAATATCGGTCAGAATTGTAACAAAAGGTAAAAACTTCATCTTCAAGGCAATGAACTAAAAGACAAGGGGGTCTAAGATAGATGCACCTCTGAAAGAAAGAGAATAAAAAGCAAAATATAGTAATATTACTTGTACAGTTAAGGTGATGATTGTGCATTCTGATGATTAAATATGTTCATAAGGTTAAAATTATGAATGGTAAGAGGCCATGAGATTGACACTGCAGATTATTTTTGTATTGTCAAACGTTTGTGTTCCTTAAGGGTTTTTTTTGTGTCTTCAGAATATCCCTGACAGCATTTGGGTATGGGCAAGAACACCAGTAATCACTGCACCCTGCAGCTAAAGGAGAGTGGCAAACAGGTCTTTTATCATGCTTAAATATTCATTTTGAAAATTATATTTGTAATAAATGCATTTCCTTCTAAGCAGCAGAAGATTCATGTGACATTTTCAACTGTCATCATGAAAATTCTACAGGACTTTTTATTCCAGCCCTCTCAGAAGTCGCTATTGTAAGCTACTTTTCTACAAATTTATTAATAGCTTTGATAAATTATGACAAAAATGCATAGGATTCTGAAGAATTCACTGGCACACAGAAAATTACCTGTGTGAGGAATCAATAGAATAGCTACCTAATTTCAAAGCAAACACATCAAGCACACATTGGCAGCTGTGCACTCATTCAAAAGCAATTTCACTTGCAAGGATGTAAAAAAGATTTCATTGCAGTGCATCAATCTACCTGAGCTCTAGACAGTAAAGACTGCTTTGTTTCCAGGACTGTAAGTGGTCTGGAAAAATAAAATTAGCTGCTTCAAAAATAATTGCAAGTTTGAAAAGCTGGCAGGAATGGAAAGATATCCTTATCTGAACCCTTATTATCAGTGGATGGCAGTGATATCAGTGGCAGTTCTGCTAATTCTGAATTTATAAGTTGATTTTGCTGATGCTATTCAAATAATACTGATGAAGTTACTGCATTGGTATAATGAGAGACACAACAGGATAATTACTAGAGAAAAATTTACATGACTATTTATCTGGTCTAGATATTTAATGGCAACTCAATTTGTAGAGCTTAATTCTGTGCTGGGGGGCAAAGAGCCACAAACCTAGATCTAAAAATGAGCATAATGGCAACCACTTTTTACAAAGCTCCTATTTGCTTTGTGTTATTGTTAATAATTTATTGCAAGATTTGCAAGTTTTGTTGTTCAAAATGCTGTACATTTAGCAACTTCCTGCCCTGAAGCATGTGCAGTCGAGTGATAAGACAAGTAAGCACAGGTGAGTAGAAGAGTATAAGCAAACAATTCTATGAGATTCAGTCTTGACAGTCTCTTTCATCATGTCCTTTTCTCAGCACTGCCGTGGTGCTCTGTGTGTTTGTCCCTGTAAAAGCATGGAATCTGGCCTTTTGCAGAGCCTTTAATACTGCCCAATCCTTAGGGTAGCCACAAGGCAGTTAATTTAACCCTGACTGTATTTATAGGCAGTTACTGGAGCGTGGCCCTTTTGCCAAAACAATTCTACTGCTTTTGTCTCTTAGAACATCTTTAAATGCTCATCCTAGTGCAGGAGGTAATTGTCCAGAGCACTTTCTTTAGCTGAGCAATTGGCAAGGCAAACTCATCTGGGCAGGGTTGTGAAGGAAAACAGCTGCTCTGCCGGATGCAGGAGGCTCCTGCAGGGATGAAATTAGTCAGTGCTATGTTAAAGAATCTTGCCAGTGAGTTGGGGCCATGAGCAGGGGAAGGAGCAGGATGCAGACAGTGTGATAGAGAAGGACACTTGCTGATATTCAATCGAACATTTTGCTGGGCTGGGGAGTCATTAGGGTTGCCAGAAATTGTTTCTGTGGGGTTTTATTCATTGCTGAATTTTTCTGTATGCCTTTAATTACAAACAGCACACACATATTTCACAAACCTTGGCTGTAGAAATATGTGAAGAAATTAAAAACTCTAAGTTTTTCTTTGAATATGAGCTAATAGGTAGGTATCACTAATTCTTCCTTATTAAGATAAAATTTTCACTATTTTGTCCTCTATGGGTAAAAAACCAGAGTGATAATATTTGAGGTCATTAAAAATACACCTAATTGGCAAGAAGATAGAATTTTTCCAAGCAGAATTATGGTAGCTTAAGACTATCTCTTTCAAAATAAAGTTTGGGATTGTCTCTTTCTTCATATGATAGAAAGCAAAAAAATAGTCACATTTCATGATAGTCAGGTATTTTTTTTTTCCTTAATTGACAACTAAAATCAAACTTTTAGCTCATTTTTAGAAATTAGTTTTCTAATATAATTATGCAAAAAATCTAGGTTATGCAGGAGAAAGTATGATCTGGTTTAATAAAATAAAAATATGGCCTTCTGTCAGAGTAACACAATGGACTTGTGTTGACACTGAATATTTGGTCATGCAGATGCCCCTTTTTGGTGTTTTAATACAAGATATTTTGCACATTTGTGCAAAACTTCTGCAGCAATCTTGCATACAGAAACTGAAAGGAATACAGTAAGTAAAGTAAGTAAGTAAACATTTAATAATGCCCAGCTTTAAGAAAGCTTTTATGATAGCTTTAAGAAAGCTTTTATGATGTTTTGTGTTTAAAGAGAGGCATGTAAGCAGTAAAGGCATTTCTTGCCTCTGGAAATAAATAGGTATTTCCCTCAGAAAGAACAATACCATGAAGGCTCCTGAGAAACCATGAATTATTCATCATTGGCCAGGCCTAATAGCCGTGCCTAATCTGCTTTCTGTGTTCCTTGCCTTCTACCCTTCACTACTTCCCTTGGCACCAGTTTTTCCCCCAGGACATCCTGCCTCCTCTGATTGGGAACCCTGCTTGTATCACACTGCTGATTCCATACAAGAAATGATTTTGCACACTGTGCCCGCTGAGGGTGCAGTTTTACATGATGGATGGGAGGTGGCTGCTAAAAGGGATGCTTCTCCTGCCCTTTCACCTTCATCTGGCAAGCACAGCGCACACAGGGGTGTGAGCAGGGACAGGTGATGGAGGAGTGGGACTGTCCCAGCAGCTTGCTGAGAGCTTGGTGTAGCAGTAGGGTCACTTTTCCCTGACCTGAAACTTTTCTCTGTAGGTTTTGACTGATAGGAATCAGATCTTTTCTGGGTTTCAAGCCATGGTGCCATGAGGGATGGCAGCTGGGGTAGATCCTGCAAAACGAGCTCTGTTTGACATCATTCTATCAGAAATCAAAGCAACTCCGTCAAGGGGGAGAAAGGATGCATCTGGCTCCATCTTATCAGAAGGCTAATTACTTTATTATACTATGTTATTCTAATCTATATTACACTGTACTACATTACATCTAAATTGAATCTGCCAAGCACTGCACTGCACTCATCTCATCAGCCACAGTCCTGACACACACACGCACGCTTGGCCCCGATAGGCCAAGGAAACAAAACCTCCTCTTTGGGTAAATAATCTCCACATTGCATTCTACTTTGGCACAACACAGGCACAGCAAATGAGATAAGAATTGTTTTGATCATTCTTTTCTCTGCTTCTCCCAGGTTCAGAGAATGTGAATCCCACATGCTTCCAAGGTGTGCAGCTAGTGCCTGGGGTAAAACTTGTGTCGTTGCACAGAAGCATGAATGCTTCCTCAAATGAGTGATATAAAGCAGTTATGTAAAACTTGCAGGAACACTGATGATCAAGTAAATAAATGTTCATTTCCTGAAATTATGTTATATACTCAGTAAATTATGGAAAATAGACTAGAGTCTATTGCTTGAACCTTGTCCTTGGCCAAGAATTTTAAATGTTTATAAATAATTTTGTAACACTTAGTCATATCTTGCAGCATTTCTTGGCTGCTGTGATTAGCAGTGGGGCATTAAGGTCTCTGTAGAGAGAAAACCTGACAATGTTTATCTAGGAACCAGGTGCAGCTTACTTTTCATTGATATCTTTAGAAATATTACTGAAACACAAATGCTTGAGCTAAGCACTTAAATAAGCTTTTAAGCCTGTGATTAGTCCGGGGAGAGTGGAACAGCCAGCACTCAAATGCTGATCTTGTTAATATATTTATCATATTATTTTTTAAAAGTACACACTGAAGTTGTATTTTCCTGGTTTTGTTACCACAAGTTTTGTGGTAACAAAAATTTGTTTTGTGATGCTGCAACAGTGACTTCAAAAGAAGGGGACTCTTTTGTTCATGGGAAGTCCCAAATTTGAATTTCGACAAACACAAGTTCATGCCAAGCTATGTAGGTGAAGTGGCAGGATCCCTCATGTGTGCAAAGCTTTAAGATTTGCATAATTTGAAAGGCGTTTTGTTTGTAAGTATGTTTAACACAGCCAAGCTAATCTAAAAAGGTGACATATTTTGAGATAAAAAAGGAAAGAATCTTTTTTTCTACTTAGAAAAGATATTGCTGAAATGCTGAGGTGTCTGGAAAACTGTGATAATTGCTCACAGTGTGGGCTTTAGATTCATTGCTTAGCTTCATCCTTTCTTTTATTCTGAATGTTGGGTTCACCTGCTGGTTTGATGGTATTATCTGAAGTCCAACTTTTTCAGGGCAGAGAAAGCTATTTCAAGGGGAAGGAAAAATACACATACAGTGCCAAGAAATTAGTAATTGTAATTAGGACCCTGGTCCTAAGATGTCTTAAATCTAAGTAGTAATAGCATTAAATAATCTTTCAAATGTTTTGTTCTAGGTTTTTATAATCTTTCTAAATACAGGAAATGTAATTGCATAAATATTTTATCTTGGCTCATCTGAGGCATAAATTATGTCTGTTACAAGAACCACCTTTCATGTTTGTGTTGGCTAATTTAGTTTTAATTTGAGTATTGGAGTGTTAGAGTTTTATGATGTGGAACATATTTATTTTTCCACAATAATTCTGCTGACTGAACATTGCAAATGAAGTGAATCCTCAGAAGACATGGTTTTGTTCAATAAGCAACTTAATTCTTCCTGTTTGTACAAATATTTCATCAAAGCTTTTTAGCCTCATTACTGATTAAACTATTTAGTCACAGAATGTAAAGTTAAAAGATTAGACCTAGCCCGAAACAGATTTAACAGAAAAAAATACAATACTGCTCTGTTAGATCCTCTGCTCTAATATCCTGGGTATTGCAGGTCATTCATTATTCTCAGTTTCTTTTTTGCAGGGTTCAATAACCTGAGCCAATTTTTGAACAGACTTTGTCTTCTGGAGAGGTGTCTTCTTCTTGTGCATTCCAGTAAAAACCACAGCCTGGAAAGAGCAGTGTAACCAGAGCTGAAATAATGTCTGATTTCTGACTATCTGTCCTGTTCCTTTCATAGAGGGTTGACATGAGGATTTCTTAGTAGAGCCTTGGAGTTTGCAGATAAATAAAAATTTTCCTGCTTGTCTCCTTAAGCGTTAAAAGATGCAGCTGGCATTATCAGATGTGAGGCTCTGTATGGCTTGGGCATGAGAACTGACAGGAGCTGAGAAGGATCCATGCAGGATTTGGGCTTTTGGGATACATTAAAGATTTGAGCAGGATAAACCTCTGGGTTAGGGGCCAAACAGAGGTTAGAGGCCAGACTGTGAAGTTTCCTTTCATGTTTTTCTTTCAATATTTCATAATCTACATATATTTGCAAGATGTATGTAAAATGAAAATGGGTTTTCTCCAGGATTGCTTCAGAAGGCAAATTTATTGTCTATTGGGCTGTTTCTTTTATCTAAATTATCTCATATTAGGTAGTTGTTAAGCGATTCATTCTGTCTTATTGACAGATCTTAAAGTCATGTTTTTGCCAAGGAATACTTGATTACTAACCAGATGCTCTAAATCATGGCCATTTTCTTAACAGGATTTAACAAATTTTGCTTTTTTTTTGTACTGTAAGGTCTCAATCCCAGTAGGTGAGCTTATAGTAAGTAATAAACCTTAATCATTTGGAGAAGTACTAGGTAGCACAATGTGAGATGTAAGCCTCTGGAGAGATGCTTTCCTTCATTTGTAGATAGTTTATCAAGTTTGATGAGAATTGATGAAGATTTTAAAATCAATTATTTTCTAACTCTTAAGATAAACTTGGATTTTGAGAATGATCTGGCTTGGTTTCAGCACCATGACACTGAATGTAGCAAGAATTTCTAAAGAAACATATCTTAATATTACTAAAATGCTTTTTCACCCTGGTTTAACATGACTGTTGTTTCCCTCAAAAGCCAAGTTGCATTAATGAAGGTCTGATGTGTTTTTAATGATGGTTTGACAATCACAGAGCCTGTCCAGTGGCCTTCTCTGGTGTTTGTGAGAGTTGGGACCTCTTGGCCCCAGTGCTGCAGTGAGGCCTGGAGGTCCCACAGGTGCCCTGTGAGGGTGGGCTGAGGCAGAGGGTTTGTCCTCCAGATTTGTCTTTCTATGAGACCTTTAATCCTCAAATTCAGAAGCCTTTACATGTTCAATGTCTTTGTGTATTATGGTTGATGTCTTGAAAAGCTCAGTAGACAGATTTTGTTTGCATTAAAGGTGGTTTGGTTTTCTTTAAATGATGATGTTGGCTAGCTGTTGTCAAAAGAATTCTGGAGAGATGCTTACAATGGGGTTAGCAGTAATTTAACAAGGGGCTGCCAGCACAGCAGAGCTGACACATGAAAGCTCCCAGTGCAAACATGAGAGAGATTCATGGCTTTCTGAAAAATGCTGGTTTTCCAGCTCAACATTCTTCTTGGTGAGAACCAACTTTAGAAGGGCAGAAGGAAAGCAGAGATTTAATGAATGCAAATGCCAACTGCTAGGATATTATTATTTTTTAAATTATTATTGTTATTATTATTATTACTATGTCTTCTAGTGGGGATTTCATGCAAATGCCAACTGCTGGGATATTATTATTAATATTAGTAGTATTGGAACTATGTCTTCTAGTGGGGATTTCCAGAAAAGTAATACTTTCTTAAACCTGCACCATTATAGTGTATCAGTACAGATACTACAGTATCCACTTCACATATACTTTTCTGGGGGCCTGCTTTTTCTTGTTCTTAGTGTTGCTTTCTGTCTTAGCTGTGATGAGGAAATCTCTGTGATGGAATGGGTCTGTATCGAAAATTTTTAATCAAAGAGCTGAAAAATCCAGCAGTTGTGGGTTGATGTCTAAACTATAGCTTCATATTTTAGCAGTATTGCAAAGTACCATCATGTTCAGAGGACCAGACTATGCAGCAATCAGCTCCCTCAGAAAAACAGAAGTCCTATTTACAGATGAGAAGATTGGCCTTTTTCAGATGTATTTCTTCCAGAGTTTACACAGCTGCAGTTCAACTCATGGACAGGAGAGAAGATAATTACATAGTTTATTACTCATTTTGTGACATTGGGGAATAGAAAAAAATCTCTCATTTACTTATACTGACAAAAGCCTTCCTCTTCACTAGGGGCAGCTTGGAAGGTAGGTTAGGGAGTGGAGAGATGAACTTGGGCCACGGCACTCCCTGAAATTGTCAGTCCTTCCAAAGGTAGCAAGAGAGCAGGGCAGCGGGTGCTGCCTTGAAGGCTGCTTTGGAGGAAAAGGCAGGAAACATCTTTGCCCCTAAAGTGGGAAGCAGAGCTGCAGCAGTGGATGCTTGCTTCCTCTCAGGCTTCCTTGTGTTTTGGTAAAGCTGCAGAAATTGCTCAGCTGTTGGGAGATTCCCAGTATCAGATGCCTGTTAGTGCTGGAGAGAGCAATCTTGATGCACTTACAGCTGGCTGCAGTTGTGATTGAGATGCAAGTCCAATGGGCTTCTGCACACATTATAATGTATACATAGAGCCAAGTAGCTACAGGGTTTTATTTAAGTGATTAAGACCAGTCTCATAGCATACTGTAATAACTCTCATAATACTGTAGTAACTCTCCTGTAAGTGGCTTCAAGAAAAAGAGTAAAAAGAAAAAGGATAGAATAATGCATAGTACTTGGAAGAAAACATACACTGGAGCATGCCTGACATTTAAATTATAGTAATCTTGCATGCTTTATTGATTCCTGGTAAAATAATGAAAAAAAAAATCCTAGTAGTAGAGTTTTATTATAAGTATGTTCATGACCAGAAGTGTTGCCTTGCATTTTCAGCAAAAAATGTTGGTTGGTTTCCTTCATGTTCCTTTTATCTGGCTCAGGCCTAGAGTGCAAATAGCAGTGTGGGCTAGAAATAAACCCCATCTCTAATAACCAAGTCTGTTTTTTTAAGAGAGAGAACTTTACATGAAATAAAAACTCCTCTGTCTATGGGGTGTATGAAACTCCTGCCTCCTTGGAGCAGAAGGAAAGGCTGTGAAGCTGAAGCATTTCCAGCAGGGAGGGTTCAGTCATGTTTGGCAGTGGGATAACCAGTCACCACCAAGCTTGTAGCTGGGACACTGCTTGGCATGAGAGACGCATCACCTGCCAGGCATGAACTTGAGCCTTTTAATTTCAAGGTCTTGAATGTGGTATCAGGTGCTAAAGGGGACTGACATCTCTGCCTTATCCACCTCCATTATCCCCTTTTTTTTACCATCAGAGAAAACCAGCAATGGTGTTTGACCAAAGGGAAGTTTGTGTTCTTGGCTGGTGGCAGCTGGGCTCCTGCACTGGGGAGATGCCATGGGCCAGTGTGGTGTCAGTGGTGTCTGTCTGGGTGCAGCTGCTTCTGAGCACAGAGTGCAGTATTTGTCAGCCTGCAGAGCATAAAGTGCTTTATGCTGGGCTTTTTCTTCAGTCTCCACCATCTTCTGTTTTTTTCCTGTTGAATTGAGAGCACCAAGGTGTAAGGAACAGCCCAATGTTTGCTCTGATATAGAGCAGTAGTTCTGCTGCTAAGAAACCTTTTAATGTAGGATACTGTGTGCACAAGAGACCAAGCAATGTAATTATTCTTTCACCCAGAAGAGGGGAAGGCATGACTCTGTCATTTTATGACTTTCCTTCGTCAGTATGAGAGTGGCTGCAGGACCACTGCAGTTGCTAAAAGGTGACTAAGCCTTGATTTTATGCTGTCAGCCCTACTTATGTATCTCACTGTATTTCACTTCCATTCAGTAACAGTGTGATAAATCTGGTGCTCTGAATGGAAACTTTCTTTGCCAGTTATCTCCCCATGGCTTTTGGCTGGTCTCTCTATTCGTGTATCTCTTTCTTCCCCATCTCCTCTGTCCCTACTCTTTTAGTCACCACAGACATAAGTTTCGGAGTAGAATTGTGTTTTTACTTTTCTTGTTTTACCATTGGTTTGGGTTTGTATTTTGTTTTCTTTTTTGATGTTCCCTTCATGAAAAAAGTCTGTTTTCTCCAGATAATTCTCTCTTCCAGTTTTATTCACAGCTTGCATGTATCACTGCTAATTCCACAAAGAATAGTTCTTCTTATTCTTCAGAAAAGGACTGATGTTTTTAGTTCACTTGTGTATACTCTTATAATTCTTGGCAACATGTTGACAAAAGGTAGCTATATTCTGATTTTCTAGTACTTTCCATTTCTCCCAGATTTACCCTTTCCTCTAACTTATGTAATATATGTTCCAGCCCAGGCTGACATTTTAGTAACTTATATTCTTTGTAATATCTATTTCTTATAAAGTTTAAACATCTCAAAATTTCCTCAACACTTAGTCTTTCCCTTCTCTATGTTTTGTCCAATTTTTGCCCAAATATTTAACACAAAATGAATGTTGCTAGTAAAGCCAGTGTATTCAGTTTTTTATGCTTTACTTGGGAGCTGCTGAAGTTGGAATTAGAATGGTTGCTGAATGGACGTGACAGCTGGAATCACCCCCTGCCTTCCCTGGGGCAGGCCCAATGGGCAGACAGGATGCTTGGCATGGAGGATTCCCTGTCCTCACTCTGCCTGGCTGAAGGGACTGAAGGGACTGGGGCAATGGCATCAAGCTCCTGCCCAGCACAGCAGGAGCATCTCCTGTGTGACTGTCCCAGCTGCCCAGTGCCCTGGTACTGTCAGTGTGAGGCTGTCCCAAGTTACAGGTGACAGGCCTTGAGCTCTGCCAGAGGAGTTTTAGATTTGATGTGAGGAAAAATTTTGTCACCAAAGGAGATGTCAAGCACTGGAACAGGCTGCCCAGGGAAGTGGTTGAGTCTCCATCCCCAGAGGTATTTAGAAGACATGTAAATGTGACACTCAGGGACGTGGTTTAGAAGTGGACTTGGCAGTGCTGGGATAAAAAATTGATTCAGTAATGTTAGAGATAATTTTCATCCTAAACTGTGTTATTATTTTACTTCACTAGAAATGAAGATAAAACTAGATTTGTATTTTAATGAGAAATTACCAATGTGTTCCTAAAGATTTTTAATTTCCCTTTTTTATAAAACTGCCTCTGCTTGAACAACCAAAGTAGGCTTGGCAGTGTGAGCAGTGAATGTCTCTGAGGTCTTTGATTGCACTGTCACTGCAATGAGAATGTGGGTATAGTCTCCAAATTAAGTTTTGGTAGGAGCTGATTTTTACAGTACCTAAATGTTGATGCATCTACCACTTAACTGGATGAATTTCAGTAGATGGATTATCCTTTTTTTGCCATGTTTTACTCCTTCAGTATTGTAAGTATTTTTTGAGGGCTTTTTTCTTAAAAGAAACCAAAATTCATTTCTAGTACTTGGTTTACATTTTCTTCATAGGACTTTGGGGATATTGCATCATCTGATTTTTGTTTAAGTTGTTATATGAGTCTGACAGGATAACATGGAGATTAAGCAGAGATCCATTTGGTTTGTTAATAAATTTTGGGTTATTAATAAATATTTGTCAGTCTTGATACTGGATTGCTTGATGGCTTTTCTATAAAATTTGGATTTTGAAATTATAGCCATTTTACTGTACTTGAACACATGAACACAGGTTATGTTTAAAAAGACAATATGGTTAATATTGCATGGCTGATGGCAATCTGGAAGAATTGGAGTGGGTTTTGCTCATTGTTCACAAGCAGACACATTGTTTTCATCATGCTGCTTTGATTGTGCTTCATAGCTCTGCCCTTTGCAGCTGTCACAGGTGTGCTTGTGTGCTGCTCTGTCTGCCAGCACCTTAGGATGGCTTCCAGAATTTGCTGGGGCACAGCAAGCCTGGAGTTCTGGGTAGCAGGAGGGCACCACTGTGGAGATTCTTCACCAGATTTCATCAGTGGCTTTTAACTTTTGAAATCTCTTTATTTCTTTCTCAGTGACCCATAAGCCTTCTCTTGCAAGTGAAGTAAATGAGAAAATTAAGGAGAAACTGCCTAAAGAGATTTACTTACTGTATGAAAATCCACTGCGGTGATTGGCTGCATAAGCCTGAGTGACAAGCTGGAGAGGGAGAAAAAGCAAACCTGCAGCTGTTTGGGATTTATGAATGTGTGACACAAACAGCAGCTTCATGAAAACAAATGAGCTTTAAAAAAAGAATTGAGGATAAAATTCATGTGTTAGTGAAGTGAAGAAGTAGGAGTAATATTTGTGTTCCCTAAGAGCATAAAAATCTAACCTAAAAAGCATATATGTGATGTCTTGTGCTGTTCAGTCAGGATTATTAGCTAGTGCTAAGCTGTGTAATGAGTTGAAGCACAAGCTTTTTGTCTCTGGATGCTTGAATTATTCTTAATATTTTTCAAAATCTGAATTGGGTCATAAATATTTAGGCAATTTCAGCTTAGCAGCGTAGGGGGTGGAGGGCATTACAAGACACACCATGTGATAGAACAGTTGAGTGCCCTGATTATTTGGCTGTGCAAGTGGATAGAAGCAAGTGGGAGAGCACCTTCACACCAGGAATGAGGGGGGCTGGCTCTGCAGCAAGAGGAGAATCCTGCACAGAGCCTGCCCATGCCATGCATGACTGGCCTCCACGGAGCCCTTGACAGCCCTGTAGGTACTCAGCAGATGTTTTGGAAACATCAGCTGGTCGAGAATCAACCCTGGTCACTAACAAAGGTCTTACAGAGCTGGGAAATACCTCCTAAATTGTGAGAATGCCTAGAAAATGTTCTCCCTGATGGAGGCCACCCTGCTAAAGAGAAGGGAGAATACAGAAAAGCCAAGATTAGGCATGAGAAAAGAGTATTAAAAAAAAGAATGAAAGGATTGTTTTGTGCCTGCATTACATCAGAAAAATACTGAGAAAGAAGGGGGAAGAGCCAAATGCACCAAAACAGACATGATGTAAGAAACCAGGCTCTTTAGCTGCTGTGTTTAGTTAGCACATACTCAGGAGACCAGGAGGACTAAATAAGCTAAATAAAGAGTTTAGAACAAAAAAAGGAACAAAAACCACCCCCAAAGCATAAAAGTAATGATGTTTAATGCTAGTCTGGTTTCTCTCAAATATCATCCAGTGTTTGTCTACTGTAACTTACAGAAAAATACCAACAAGCACAGTCATTGTGAACAATATTTTTAAGACTTGGTATTAAGTACACCTCACTAAGTTAACCTGCATTGTTCTGCCATCCATTTAGCAGCTGAAATAAAAGATTTTATGGAAATCAGGAAAGGTTGGCCAGCCTGATGTTGAGCCAACTGCAAAAATTGGCTGAAGTGGTTTTAAGACTGAGCAGACAATGGGTAACTTTCCTGTAAATGTGTTTTGGAAAGCAGCTGAGCTGTTTCAGCTTGAGCTTTCAGGAAAAAAGAATGTGGAAAATCTCAACAGGAAGTGTTCTATGTAGCAAACACACAGACACAAAAAAGTGAATATGGAGCACTTGAATAGGGAAGCATTTCAACTTTCTCTAAAATGTTGTGGCTTCTGTTACTGTTATTATTCATAACAAAAATAACTTCTATTTTTTTATCATTTATACTCAATACTTATCACCTATTTATCTGTACATTGTTTTGCTATACACTCTGCATTGCACTGCTCAGAAATGCTGCAGAAAAAGAAGGTGATGCCAGGTATTAATTAGGTACATTATTCCTTATTAATTAGAGTGAGATGGAATTTAATAATTCCAGTGTGTCAAGCTTTTTTTGAAAGTATGGGAAATAAGGGAGCTTTTTTATCTCCTGATGTATGATGCTTAATGAAGTTATTGGCTTTCTGCAGAATGAAGTCAGAGAGACATAGGGTCATGCATGATCAAAATGCTGACTTGTTTAATAGATCAAATGGTGAATAAGCATTTTGCTTGAGACACAGACAAGGTCTTGAGCTCTTACAGCATGTTCATTGTTCTTTCCTAGCTGCTCCATGTGATAATGGAATGCAGGGTGGTTATTGAAGTTTTTGTCTGATAGATTACCCTGTTAACCTGGCACTCCAGCGAATTGTCATATTCTAGCAAACAGGCAGGACATTATGCAAGAGAGTACTTCAGCTCAAAAATCTGTTCAGTGCACCAGCACACTGTGGTTTTCATTTTATTTTACTGTTTTGTAGGATTGCATTGATGTGGGTTGGTGGGAAGGAGAACTCAATGGCAGACGAGGTGTCTTTCCAGATAACTTTGTCAAGCTACTCCCTTCAGATTTTGAAAAAGAGGTAAGCAATATATTCTTTCATTTTCACTTGAATATTCAGAATTAAAGTAGAGCTGAAAGAAATCCTCTTTCAGATGTGTGATTTTGAAAAATTTTACTTCTCATCTAATAACATAAAAACATAAAGGAAAAAAAATCTGGGTTAGAAAGCATCCATAAAAGGAATGTGTGGCACTCAGAGTCATATTACGGAGTTTTCTTGAAGGGTTTGATTTGCCCATCCAGTCACCAAACCTCCACTCTGCTGCTCTGAAAACCCTCTGTCCTCTGTCCTACAAGTTGGAGAGACAGAAGAACTAGAGGTCCCAGGACTAAGTCATGTGATGCAATGGTATCCAGAATTCTTTAATTTTCTCTATTGTTTTTGTGGTGGAATATGAAAAGTTAGAGTATCACCTGCATGCTGATGGACAACAGTCAAGCACTGTTACAGGACAAAAGGGTGAGATTTTAACTGTGAAATTTGAAAAATAATAAGTTTTTGGTGTCTCAGAGGTAAATTTCCTCACCTCTCAGAATTACTAAAAAAGAAGGTATAAAACCTGTGCAGCTCCTATTTATTTGAAAAAGATGGCATTGTTATTTGCCAGACAATATTTAGAAATCTTGTGGTTTCCTGGAATAAAGTAATGGATTACTTCCCCCAAAAGACCATTCCATTTTTAGGAACTTTTTGAGTCATCAGTGGGATATTACAAGCTTGCAATCAGGCTTTTGATGAGTATTTCACAGTGACAGTGTAAGCCTTCTGTGACAAAACCGAAACTTACTGACGCCCAGCTTCACTCTTTGGCAATAAAACTGAATGCCGAAGGCAAAAATTAAATAACTTGGAAGGCTTAATAAAGCAACTATTAAACTACTCACAGAGGCGAACATGATAATTATTGAAAAGGAAAGGAGAAGAGCAGCAAAAACTGTGGGAGATGAAAAGGCAATTCCACAGCAAAGTGCATATCCCGGCTTTAGGCCTAAAAATGAAAGAAGGTGATTTCTAGAAGAGGCAGAAATCAAAAACCTGAAGACATAGTGAGCCTATTATAGAAGAAAAAAATCCTTCCTGGTATCCTTTTTTTTGGTGTAATTATTCAGTCTTTTTGAACTTAAAAGTTATGTATCTTTAAAGTGATTTTTACAGTACAATTGAATATAACTTGTAAAGTAAATTAGATATTCAGACACTTGGAAATTACAGCTAGGTCTACTCTAACTGTGGAGAATAAAATTTTATTAATTTTTGAAATGCCACAGATCTGGCCACTTGAGTAAGTAACTGGTAGGACTATAGACCATCTGTCTTTGCTTGAATCAGTGCTAAAAGGAAAGGAGATAAATACTTTACCAGTGATTTTGTCAGGTATTTTCTGATGTGATCCAGATAGCTTGGATTCCATCCCATAGTCTGAAAGTATTTATTGCAGTAGTTCTTCTGTCTGTTCAACAAAAGCTTGGGATCTCTTCCCATCTCCTTGTCCAGTCCCCAATTTTCCAAGCCTGACTCTTTTCCACACATGCCTATTTGTTCCAGGCTTTTTCTATTCACTGCCTACTCCCAATCTCCACCTCTCAGGTGGTCTCCATTACAGAATTTTCCCCTGAGCTCACTACCTGAGTCCAAGTCACCATCTGGGTTTACTTTCTATCGCTACACCAAATGTCTTTATACATCTTTTTTTCCTCTCCCCTTTTACTTTTTGTCCCTGCTCTGTAGTTCTGTTCTCTTCTTGTCCAATCAGTCCTGGTTTCCTTTCTGTAATTTCTAGTCTGTCTCCATCACCTTCCCAGTTATCTCATCCAGCCACAGACCCTTGTAAATCCTTCTTGCTCCTCCATGTTCCCCAAGGAGTCTTTTAAGGCTCCTTCACACTACACCCTTTCTGACCTTGGTCTGTCCTTTTGAAACAATCTATTTCCCTCTTCAGCTTTTAGTTAAAACCACTTTGTCAAATGAACCACAAGACCCTTTCTCCTTCGTGTCTCTCTACATAAGTGCTTTGGTTTTAATCAGGAGTGACCGCAGTGAATCTGTCACTTGTCCGTCTGCACTTGTCACGCTTTGGAAGACAGATCTCTCTTTAAGGAGAGAACTAAGCCAAAACATGTGCTAAGGGAATGCATCTCTTGTATTCCAGCTGCTGATATAGGGTCAGTCAATGGGATCAGTCCACAATAAAACCCCAAATGCCTATATTGTACTGTTGAAGCCTCAGCATCAACTATTTCACCCTGCAGCCATTATCAACAGAACTCCTAATGCCTATCACAGGACATTCATTGTCTCTGTCTCATTTCCTTTCCAAATTTTTCTTCACTTTTCTTCATTTAAACTTCAAACCATGCTGTCCAAATTCTTGTAGAAGAGTTTCTGAGAGTTTAAGGGACTCAGTGTTTGTGGACAATGGCCCATGGCAGCCAGGCTGTAGAAGATCATTCTGATCTCCTAAGTTCTTGGCCACAGCTTTCTCAGGTTGATGATGGGAGGTGATCTGATCAGGGTAAGATGGCAGGAGAAACTTGAAGGTTGCTGGATGACAACTTTGAGATTCAGGATGTTAGGCTTACCCTGTCTGGGCAAAAACTGGAGTTTTATTTTCTCCAGAGATAAATACATTTGCTAGATTTGAGAGAGATCCCTTGGAAGGGTTTGTGGCAAGCACTCAGCCTTCACAGCAAACCTGCTCTCTTTCAACACTCAGACAAAGGTCTGAAAGTTCTAGGGCAGACGCTGAACTAATTACTGCAAGTGAACAAAGCAATTGATCTTTCTCAAAAGCTTTGGCAGGTAGATAGAAAATAATTGGAGGGAGGGCAGGGATCAATAAGAGTTTGAGAGAAAATACTAGCCTAATGGCTGATTGAAGTTTGGCAAAGCTGTGCATATCTGGAAAAATCATTTTATTTCACATTTGTTCCACAAGACAATATACATTGCTACATAGCCAGCAATGAAAGTGACAGCCAGTAGTGAAAGTGATTGTGATCAATCTGTAGGAAAGGAAAGAAGGTCCTTCTCAGAAAAAATGATGAGCATATGGGGGAATTTTTTTTTTCCCCCTTAGAATTTCTTCACAATAATCTTGATAGTTTGTTGAGGTTTTTTCAAAGTGAGAGATAAAGTATGTCATTTGATCTAGCATGATGCTCCATTTGTTTTGTACTCATTCCAACATACTTGTGGTGACTGCCAGTGTGCTGTGCATGCATTCACACACATCAGCAGAGAGGAAAAGCCATCAGTCCCCCTGCCTCAGGTGAAGAGAAATTGTTCTGGCACTGCCAAAACCTTTGGTGGTCATGTTTCTCAGTCTTACCATTACAGATCTATTGGGAAAATCATCATAACAGAAGGTAAAAGTATAAAAGGGACAGACTAGTCAGAATAACTAGTTTCATTTCACCAAACATCTAAAACTCTGATCTGTCACAACTGGAACTCTGAATATATCCTAGTAAGTGAAAAAAGAGTAATCTTTGCTGTATTTCCTGAGTTCTGCATTTTTGCCTCATTTATGGGTCTGAAAATACCTCAGGTTTTACCACATGTATCTCGGAGTGTCTTTGTGTTTGTTTGGTTTTGGGTTTTTTTTTCCAAAATGGGTAAATATTTACAAGGTTAAATTTTAAAGAAATAGACTTCTTCATTAGCTCAAAGGTCATGTATTCCTCCAGTCTTAAGGTACATAAAATGAACTTTTTTAACCCCTCAGCAGGACATTTCAATTGCAAATATAAAAATGATATTTTATTTGTCAATTCTATTTTCTCTCTTCAAATTCATTTTAATGAAGTTATTTCAGGAGAAATATGTGGCAGATCTGTAGTCTCATGACTTGTAATTATTAATGTTAAGCACTTTATGATCAACTCCAACCTCTGTATGAATGAGATTTACAGGCCTTTTGAAGCAACCTGTTTTCTTCTTTTATTAAATTTTAGAGACCGAAGAAACCACCACCTCCATCAGCTCCTGTCATCAAACAAGGATCAGGTAAAGTTGAATTTTTACAGCACATGTCAGTGAGCACATCTCAATCTAAATTAAGTGTATTCAGATTTGTATAGAATTCATCTGTATCAAAATTGACAAGCAGATGTCTAGACAACAACTAATAAATCACAATCAAATGCAAATAGTCGGTAACCCTGAAAGACTGTGGTGGGCTTTAAATGTGTTGCAATCAACCATCTATAGCATTTCAAAATAACCTGTTTTGCCTCTTAATAATGTTAAATCAGAGCAAGTGTGATACTTCAGTTTTTCAAATTGTTTTGGTTTTGTTCCCTGACTGAGTTGATTGTGTGCATGTCCTTCAGTACAGACACAGTATGCGGAGTCTGATAATACCTGCAGGAGGAAACTGCATTCACTACAGATCTGATTTATTCTAGAGACACAGAGCTTTTTAGAATGTCTATAAAATAGTGTCATACAGTGGCCTCCTCTGAGCTGCAGTCTAAGTCTTGCAGATCTGCATGAATGCTGGATCTGGCTGGCTGCTCCAGGTTATAGGCCATATATTCTTGGTTTTCAATACTTTTATAGCCCTAAGTGTAAAACTAAAAGGAATTATCCTGAATGGTTATGTAGTCAAAGGTGTTGAAAAAGTATTAAGGGACTGAGTCTGTTTTCCAAACAGAGGAGTGCTAGTAAAACTGAGTTTGTGATCTCTTATACTGAACTGTGTGTAGTTACTGAGCTGAACTTCTATTTGTAATTTTAAAAGGACCTCTCCATACTGATTTTCAAAAGTGCCTGCATGATTTATTTTTATCATGAAACTTAGAAACAATTAAAGAATCTACACACTTGACAGTCCTGAACTCGGAAACCAAATTCCAGTTCCATTAATGTAAAAATACAAATCACAAGGCAGGGGATGCTCTCAGAGTTTTCATTTGTATTGCAATTGTGGTGGAAACATAACTGTGGCTGCAATTCTTCAATCCCTTAAGTCCAGTCAGTTTGAAAAACTCTGCAGCAGCACTACTGCTTCCCCCACTGCAGGCACAGATTAAAAACCAAAACAAATATGCCCAGTCTCCAGATAGTTTTCTTGTTACTGTGATGTGTTCCAGCTTTTGGTGCTTTGAAAAGTAAATTTTCCTCTCCTATAGACTTAAGCTGTTAGTAGAAATGCAACCAATATGCAATTTACTGTGAATCAATATACTATAATTTAACTATTTTGAATTTGTCATGCTGTTCTTTGACTACAGAATCTTGATCATAAATATTTGCGTTTCTTATTGACATCCCTGGTTTGTTCTTCACTCTGTCTTGAGATTCAAGGAAATATAAATTTGATTTTAAATCAGTAATAGTGTCCAGAGAGAGCAGTATGACTTTGCCATCTAGTGGTGGTTGTATAATAACGATGTCTTGGTGACCACTGATGTTAAAGCCTGATGTGTTTTGTAAAAACTCTATAAAACTTCATATTTATTTCAATTTATACCGCTATAATTAGATAATAACACTTTTAATAAGTAGCTGCTTGCATACAGTACTTTACTGTGTCACCATAGCATTTTTCCTTCTGAAATATGACCATTTTCAAAGGAAAAATGGTTGTAAAAAGGATGCAGACGATCTGACTAAGGCCTCCTATATCAACGTCAAAGCCAAGACTATTGGAGTTCTTTCTTTTCATACTCATTCTTTGACAACTCCTGGCTGATCAAGCACAAGAGTTTATTCTGATACATATCTAGAGCTGAAAATCATCCAATGTTTATTAGGATTAATCATCCTGACATCCTCTACCTTGTCAAATTATTTCTTCAATGAGATTATACTGTATTTTACCACATCTCCATATCAGGTCTCACTGTTGATAGAAGGTAACAACTTCAATAATGCCTCTGCATATTTGACCAGTCACAGTGTGATGAATAAATTTAAAACTGTCAGTTGCAGCCTATGTGATTAAATGTCAGTGTCTTCTGATGCAGAGCATAAAATCAAAACAGAGAATTAGAATTGTCTTTGTAGTACAAGTGGCATATGTGTAAAGAGGTGTCTATATTATAGCAGAGATTGAAATTTATCCTCTCCACAGTAAACAGCCAGAGACATCTGTGCTGCACTTTACAAAGCAAGGTGAACACTGGAGAGCCAAATTTAGGAGCACAAGTTCCTTAATGCACTAGTCATTGAAAAGCATTGGCATTTCACTGGGTAGCTGGGGTAAGCAACACAACTGTGTCCAGACCAAAGGGTGGGAATGTTGTTTAGACAGCCCCTTGTGTGAGGACACGAGGCTTGACTCCATTTTCATCAGAAGGCTGATTTATTATGTTATATATTATATTAAAATGCTACATTACAACTATACTAAAAAGAACAGAGAGAAGAAGATCAGAAGGCTACAAAGACAAGAATAGAATTGGAATGAATTACAAAAATCCTGTGACTGCTCACAGCCTTGGCACAGGTGGCTGTGATTGGTCACTGACTGAAAACAATCCACATGGACCAATGGAAGATGCACCTGTGGCCTTCCACAGCAGCAGACAGTTATTGTTTACATTTCTTTCCTGAGGCTCTCAGCTCCTCAGGACAGGAAAAATCCTAGCAGAGGAATTTTCACTAAAATATCATGGCTACAGTGGGAACACTCTTGAGTTCCTCTGGGAGCTGATACAGAGCTTCCCAAAGCTTCCTTGAAGGTGACTGTCACCTGGGAGCTAAGGCAGGATCATGGTGTCTGCCTGGGTGTTGATTAATTTGTGGGTCACAATCCAAGTAGGAAGAACAACTGAATCTGGGAGCTCCTCAGTAGGCTCATTGTTCTAGACTTGGCCTGAAAATGTCCCTTTGTGTGTTAATGATGACTGTTAATCATACTGTAATTAGGTACAGACTTATGTGTCTTTCTTTCTGAACACATTAGTGTGTGCGAGATTGTCAATACATTGACTTGTGCTTTGTATAACTTGAGTTTTGAAAGGCTTTAATTGCTTAGGAGCAGCAGCTTCTCCTCTCAGGAGTGAAGTCTTTTTCATAGAATCATTTCCATTGGAAAAGACCCTTAAGATTATCAAATCCAGCCATAAATGAGAATTTAGTATTATTTATTGGCATGGTACGTGGTACTATTGCCTGTCCAACAGCACACTTGGGTAAAGGAACAATGGCTGGTGATCACCACTGATGAGTACTGATTTCTAGGAACCAGCTGCAAAAGGGAGTTGCAACAGCACATTCAGAAAATGTAAATGCACTTGGGAACTGCATATAATAGAATAGATTGAAACAAAAAATTGCCTTGTGGTCCTTGCCCTGCCTTCTCTGCTTTTCTTGGATTTCAACTACTGTAATTTTTATTGAAATGCTAATACTGTTACCTAAAGCAGTTTTCAACACTACTAAGTTGAAATGGCATTAGCACCTAGTGGTTAGCCAATGCAGCAAAGCCAATATCCAATAAAGTGTTTGTTATAACATGGGAATTAGCAGATTTTATCTTGTATGTGCCAGGAAATTTTTGCAAATTTGGTACCACAAGTTCTCATATTTCTTGGAAAACAAAATGTCAGGGCCTCCAGTACAGAGGCAGAAGAAGCCAGGGGCTTACACCTCCAGGCCAAAAGCTATCAATTAAAATAGTCATGCAAATAGTCTTGCAGAATGCTGCCAGCACTGCTCTTCTCCTCCTTCTAATATGTGGAAGTGAACAGCTAATAGTAGTGGAGAAAAAGGGAAGGGATATGTTAATTTAATGTAAAATAACCTCTGTATATTCAGCTCCATCACGCATTCTCTTCACACTGCTCAATTAATTGATTTATTCTTAAAGTTTCTGCACACTGTTGAGTTGCCCTTCACTTACGTCTGTAATGATGAAGGATTTGTCCACAATTTTAAATCCGCAATTACAGACTTTTTTTTTTTCCCCATAGAATAGGCAGAGAGTGTCTATTCTTTGGGATCACACAGTTTGGAAGCTGTGAACTTGATTATAAAGACATAAATATCCAATTGCTATTTTGTCATTATGGTATAGGCAAATATTTTATATAAATTTATATTCAGTTTTAGCAAGATGTTTTCAAATTGGGGAATATAAAAAGCCTAAGAAATTGCAGAACTAAATCTTATGCCACTGTTTTGTTGGCTTGGAATTCCAACTTTTTCTGTCTTTGACAGGGACCACAGATCGAAAGCATGAAATCAAGAAGATACCACCTGAAAGGCCAGAATGTCTTCCTAACAGAACAGAAGAAAAAGGTATGAAATGTGCTTTTCAGCCTGTTCTCTGCAGAGTGATGAGGGAAATAGAACCAATGCACATCCTCATTTTCCACTCTCTGTTTCCATTAACTGTATTGTTTGGATGTTTGTTTTCCACTCTGATAGACTGTGATGATAGGCATTTTGGAAAGGCTCTCATTGCTTATGGACTGAATTCAGGGTGTTCAATTGTACCCATCCAGAGCTGTTGAATACAGGCAGCCACAACTGAGGTCCAAGGGAGATTTGCTCTCAATACATGAAATGCTGTATAAAGCCCAGTGCTCTGTAAAACCCAGGTGCTCGATCAAGTAAAATACCTCAGATTAGTGTGTACTTTTTTCTTGACATCTGTCTTCTTTGGTTCTCTAGTTGAAAGCTGGGTTGGTGGTTTTCCTGCATCACAAAGGGATTTTGTGGAGATATAGTCATTAATGCCTATGAATCACCCCATTATCATAGCCACAAAAGTCACAGGCAAGGTAGCGAAGAAACGAAAAAATCCTTCAAAGCCATGTTTGAACATTGCGAGAAATGGGACACAGTACCACACAGAGCAGGGACAAGCAAATTAAACCTTTAATGGTTTCATTGTGTTCATTGTGAATGGTGAATAGTCTCAGAAAAATAGTTACATCTATTCTCTAATTGAAGATGGTGCCAAGTTTCATGTGTTAAGTGGACTATTAGATCGTAAGAACAAGTTTGTTGGTGGGATTTTTTAATGTCTAAGTATTTGAACTTGCAGCCTTTTAAAAGGCACGTGTATGTACATGACTAAATGCATAATATGCAGTTATAATTTAGTGACAGAACCTTCAGACTTTGTACCAAGATCTGTTTCTGGATATACATCTTAGCAATCTAACAAGTGTTTTAGCTGTTTCCTCTGCATAGGTTTAGTTTTGGTTGTGTGTGCTGCTTCTTGTGGTTATCTTAGCAATAAAACCCTTTGTTTTCCATTATTAGATTTAAAAAGCCAACTGCTAAAACAGCAGAGGAAATTTAAATATGTTAACTCTACTTGGCTATAAATATCTGTAACTTTTCTAAATATTGAAAAGAGGCTGTAGGAGTAGTGCCTACATTTAAGGAGTACCAGGGAGTGGCAGGAATGGCTCATGTGGTGTGACAGCAGGGGTAGCTCAGGAACGTCCTTTGAGCTGTGTGTTGGCACACTGCCCAGCCTGTCCCTCATACAATTTAGATTCTTGGACACTGACGCAGTATAAACTGTCACAGGATTAAGTGTGTAAAAATTACACAGTGTGCTGGAAAAGCTTCAGTGTTACTGAGGACCCAATGGCTGCATCTGCTCAAAGCATACTGCCTGTGAACAATAGTGCTAGCTGGACTATTCCAAACCTAATGTGCATTGTGTTTCTGGGGATTTATTCTGTGATCCTCTCATTAATGGGTTCTCATTAAGAACCCATTAAGCAATATCCTGTAACATTCCCCTCTTAGATGTATACAGAGGTGTAACATTCACAGCATATCATAGGCAGCATTGTCAGGGGAAGTGGGGTATTGAAATAGTAGGATATAGAGGGCAGAACTTTAGTTCCTTGGAGAGTTTTGCCCTTTCTTTAAGAAAATTCAGCCTTTCTTGGGTGTGGCAAACATGCTTACATGTTTTTTTTGTATTGGGAATTTAGAGCATATTATTCAGAATTATTAATGTGTATTGTACTTTACACATGCACAGGACACAAATCCAATGCACAAATATTGCATGTTTGGCACTGGATATTAGCATGGTGGCACTCCCTAACTATGCATAATCCATTCTGCAAATTATCTAGGTTTTCATCAGCAAGCTGAAAAATTCAGCATGTAAGTCTGTGCTTAAAACCTAAATAATAGGTCTGATTTTTCTGAGGGGTTTATATCCTGCTAGACATTGTTAAATTTTTGTGTTTGTATTTTATTTTCACTTAAGTGTATTATTTCAAGTGAAAGTGTAATATTTCAAGTGAAATATCCTTTTTCCCCTCCTAAAAATAGTATTTCTCTGTTTGTCCAAGAGATGTTAAGAATATACTGCATAATTATTTTTGTGACCTTCTAAATTAATATTGTTTCATACTAAAATTTAATATAAGTTATGCTTGTGGGAAGTTGTACCATATGGTATGTAATTTTATGTAGTTTCTTGCCATTCTTGTACTTTACAGTCAGAAAACAGTAAGTTACTAAAATAAAAAATAGTATTCCCATGAAGATGCTGCACACATGTTTTGGCTGAGGAGTTCCAGGCAGAACAGCCAGGCAGGTTGAGCAACTGATTTGTGGCAATTATATCAAATAAATAATGATTTAGAACAGAAATGGAAAGGTTTTTCTTTGTATACAGTCTATCTACAGTTGAAGATTTCTTCTTTGAATGTAGACTTGTGAGTGCAAATGAATTCCACTTAACAATATCCCTGTTCTTTTCTCTGGGAATGATTGATTTAAAGAAAGATCAGAGAGAGAGCAAAAACAGTTAGACCTGCAGAAGCCTTCAGTTCCTGCTATACCTCCGAAGAAACCTCGGCCCCCCAAAGCCAACGCTGTGAGCAGACCTGGCACCCTGCCCCCAAGACGACCAGAAAGACCAGCTGTGCCTGTGACTCATGCAAGGTATTGCTTTTCTTCTGTCCAATGGTTTTGGGATTGGTGGAAAAAACACTCATTTAAAGAATTTAGGTTTTGCAGTTTATGTCCCAATTTATTTCATAGTAAGTTGTATTTAAAGAACAACAAGAAAGAAGAAAATTCTTATAGTCATCTGGCTGGATCATAATGACCTTCTCAATAATAGCAGTTCATGAACTGTTCATGACTAGTTCATTTCTACTGATTAAATTCTACTGTTGCTGCAACAGTGCAGAATGTGTGGAAAACACCTGCATCAGAATGTTACCCTGATCTTGACTTTCTTAGTTTACCTCAAATTATTGCAGCATAGCTTGGGCACTAAGTCAGCACGAAAGCTTGGATTGTGCTGAGGAATAGCATTAGGCAATGCACATTTCAAATACTGTCAGCCTGCTTTCAGTCTTCTTTCTTTGATCTTTTCAGATCAAACTTTAGCAAAATACACATCTTCAATGCTCTTTTAGCTGGTGCCACTGCAGAATAGTGCCATCAAGTAATTATTATCTAATGTTGGTTGTCACTCTGCACTTACATGATACTTTTATCAGAGGTGTTTACAGTCTTTGAGGAGCACTGAGAAATTGGACTTGCCAACACAAGTCCATTTATTCTCTGCTAGAGGAAAGGTTGCAGAAATTAAAGGCCTCACTGTAGTCCTAATCAAGTCTAGGTGGCTACCTTTTAGTCATCAGCAAGTGGGTTGTGCACCGTAGATTTCCTTTATGCATAGTGAATAGAGTTAGATGAAAACCAGAATAAAACAGTTGCCTAAAATGGGCAAGCTGTGAATCTTGCAGAAAAAAACACAATATAGGCATTAATATGTTTTTACTATTGTATTGTTAGGAAAATTAGCTGCTATTGAACTACTGGAGTTCAAGCAGTAATAGTAATGGTGAATTAAATACCAGAATTGTGTAAAAGTTAGAGTGAAATGCTAGACATTGATTTCCTTCATTCCTCCACATACAGTTAAATAAAAAAAATGCTCTTAGGGAGAAATCTGGGGCAAATGAAAAGAAAAAAAGGGACTTGCCTGGGCTCCCAGTTTCATCTTAGTGAAATGCTTTGGTTGTACATTTCTGAGAACTTACTCTTCTGTCCAGGTGCTACTGCCACAGCTTCTTTTGGACTTTGCTTTAAACATGCTTGGCCTATTGCTCCAAAATACAGTCCATACCTGCTGATCACCTGGGCATACTTGGAAATACAAGTATTTCCTACAATCTTCGGATTTAACTATGTGATGTCTTGGAAAAACCAAAACATACCCTAGTATTCAGTTCATTGGTGAGGCATGCAATGGAGTAGTTATTCTTTTGTTCTATCTTTGCTTGAAATATTTTAAACTTTTGTTGACCTGTTTTGGTTTAACCCTGGTGGGCAGCTGAGCCCCATGCAGACACTCGCTCCCACTCCTACTGTGGGATGGGGGTGGGAATCAGAAGGGCAAAAGTAAAAAACTTGTGAGTGGAGACAAAGACAGTTAAACAGGAAAGGCAAATTATGTATGTGCAAGCAAAGCAAAGAATGTTGCTACTTCCCACAGGCAGGCAGGTGTTCTGCTATCCACTAGAAAGTTTGGCTTCATCACCTGCAGTGGTGACTTGGGAAGACAAATGGCATAACTCCAAACATCCCCCTTCTTCCATCCTCCTTCTTCCCTCCCCTCTGCATGCTGAGTATGGCACCATGTGGTGTGGGACATCCCTGGGTCAGCTGTGTCCCCACCCAACTCCTTGTCCCCACCCTCCTTCCTGGTGGGATGACAGGAGAAGCAGAAAGGGCCTTGACTCTGTGCAAGCACAGCTCAGTAACAATGAAAATACCCCTCTGTTATCTACACTGTTTTCAGGACAAAGCAAAAATGTAGCACCATGCAAGATGCTATAAAGAAAATTGACTCTATCCCAGCCAAAACCAGTACATGATCCTGAGGGGGAAATTGCTGTAGTTACAAAGTGAGTCCTGTGAGATTTCCATGGCAGCTGCAGAGCCAAAGAGGGTTTTCTTCTGTCCTGAGTAAGTGGCTTGCATCTTATGCATCTCACTGACTTTTTGTAGTGATGATTGTTTTTCCATTTAAATATAGTCCTCCTTTACTGGAGGCTGAGTAGGGCTTCAAGGGCAATAGGACAGGTAAAAAAACATGTGGGGCAATGAATAGCTGTCAGTTCGTTCCAAAGGCTTCACAGGCTTCACTTAGACATACCACGATTATACAATTTATAGAGAAGTCCATTCTCTGGAGTAGGCAAGCCATAAACACCGATGCACCTTTACAATCAGTTCAAACCAATCCATGTCCATGCCCCTGCTAACAGGATTCCTTGTCCTGACACCCCATTCCCACTGCCTCCCTTGTGTTTAGCACCAGCATTTGTGCAGCTGTGCAGCCATATGGGTCAGTGAGTTGCTCCAGATGGCAATTAATCAGTTTGCAGTGGGCCTTCCATTAGTGTGGGGTTTCTCTCAGGCTGATCATCTGTCTGGTCAAGCTGACAGCCTGCCTGTATGGGCACGAGCAGAGAGGGACACTGTGAATGAGAAGGGAGGGCTCCACTCCTTTCACAACAGTATGGACACAGAGTGGCATAATAAGCCTGTTGATTCTTCTTTTTGTGGGGCTGTTGCCATATATCTTGGTATCTTTTGTAGGCAAGTGGTAAATGTTGTGACTTTCAGCCCTAAATTATGCCATTCTAAGAATCTCTCCAAAGCCATACTCACACATTTCCTAGAGTGCTTCCAACTCACATTGTGCTCTCAGATTGCTGGGAAATGTATGTGTGCAAAACAGAGTGTGCAGTCAGATGCTCATTGCTCTGTCAGCCAAGAAACTATGTTGCTTCTTATAGGTTTACAAATATATAAGCAATATAAGAAAAAGTTAAAGACTAAAAAATAAGAAAACTAATTGTTGTTGATCTAAAGGTAGGTCACTTGGAAATACCCTTATTTATCATCTTGCCAATTAATACAATTTTCTGTGCATGCATTAAATTTCTTCTGTGTCCTTCCTGGTGAAGACTGCCTGCCATATTGAGAGCTGTGGAATAGTTTGCTTGTTAATTTGATTGTCTATTTTTTTGTTCACTGGTCACCCTATCACAGGGTTTAATGGGATATATATTCACTTAATCTATGACCTCCTCTGGATTTTAATAAAAATGTTCAGCTCTTTATCACAGCCTCCCTGAAGTCTGAAATAGGGTTTCCAGCCACTTTGTGTTTTGCTCTTAAGCTGCTGCCATGAGCTGAGGTTCAGGCCATCTGTCATCAGCTTATGGTATCAAAAGCAGAGACCAGTGGAAAAAAATCAACAAGATTTGTGAGCTCACTACATATTTTACTGTCAGTAGCTAATTATTGCTAATTATTGCACTGTATAGTACACATCTGCCTGGGTTGTTTTGGGGCGGATCTATATCTTTATCCCTAAGTTGGGTACCTTACATACATCATAATTTTTATAGGTTGCACTGGGAATAGTCATTGTGGAAAAACTATTGTATTTGTCAAGTGACCTGATAATGATGGCAAGTACAATGTGTTGCATTACTGAACAGTTGTTGTCAAGAAAATATCAGAGATTAGAGAGACCTGTGCAATACTGAGTTACCTGTCTACCACTGTTGGGTTTTTTCATATTGTTTCAGTAGGTAAATTATTTAGTAAACTCAAGTACTTGTGGGATAGAATGTTCTCCAAAGCAGGGATAATTTTGTTGCTTTTGTTTGATCTCCTGTTTGATTTTAAAATAGCTCCTCTGTATAAAGTATCGTAGCTCCTGATGCTTTACTATTCAAAAGACATTTCTGACAAATTAGGTGATCTTGGTTCTTTGGACTGTGGAAACAGTATTCATAGTCCAGTCTCATAAGAAAATTGTAAAAACATGGTGGAAGAATTGCATTTATAAGTAAATACTTAGAACTGCTGAAACGCACAATGCTGGCTTGAGGTTCTTGCTTTCTGCAGCATTCCAGGTAGTCCACTGCTGTAGTTTGTGCAAGCCAATTAATTAGAAAAAAACTACAAAGAAGATGTTGAAGAATGTCCCCTTGCCCTTAGGTTTCCTTCATGTTGAGATGCTGTGAACATCTGAAGAATTATTCGGGACACCACGGTGTCTAAAAGAGGCTTTTTGGACAGGTGTTAAGGAGAAACGGGATAAGGTTAATCCGTACAGCATGTCGACTTGCTAGAGATTGCTCTCGCTGACATTGCTATTACTCTGGTGCTGCAAAGGAAGAATACTTTGCTCTCTCGTTATTAATTGCAAGTTAGCTACCAATTTACTGTAACCCACACAAAAACTCCCAATAAAACATCTCCTCTTCTTGATCCAAATGCAGGAGTGATAGTCCAAAAGTGGAATTAGTGGGCAGTACGGTATCCGGCACTCTAGAGAAAGACTCCTCTGAAAGAAGCAATGACATCGGTAAGTTATAGTGCTTTCTACAGCTTGCCTAAGAAATTTATGGTGCAAATTTCTGCTTTTTAATGACTTTGGTATGATTCAAGAGGCAGATTGAGGATTTGGCAATGAATATGAGTGTTTTTATATGAAATTTTAAAAGATTGCAGGATTAAAGGATCATTTCTACTTTACTTACAATAGTTTTGTTGGGGTTTTCTATTAAAAAAAACAATTAAACCAAATATGGAATAGAGAGCTGTTTTGAATAGGAAAGCTCTTGTTCTTTTTGTTTAAAACTCTGAAACAAGTGAGAAGGCCAACAATAATAAGGCATACTTGTTTAACTGATGTAATAGTGCTGCCACGGTTTTAATACTGCAAAAGACTGTAGGCTTGGTGCAGTTAGTAATCTTTACGCTGTGCAATACAAAGGAGCATAAACTCAGTTCAAGTCAATTTGACTAAATTTTACTGCATACACTAATTAAAGCAGTCTAAATTTCTATTGTAAACAACTTGTGCTCCTGACCCATGAGCCATTTAATCAGGAAGTCACCTGGAAAGGAGCAACAACAGGTTCTTTTTTGGTCTTCTCTCCCCCTCCTTCCTCCTGAGGCTGGCAAAGCAGGAGCGATGGTGTTTGCTGGGTTTGCTGCAGTGGCCCTTGGGCAGGGTGCAGGGAGCTGTGTCCGGGGCAGCAGGCACAGCCCCAGAGCCATCTTCTGCCCCTGCTCAGAAAGCCCAGCAGCTGCTGCCGTCGCTCTCGGCGCTCGCTCGCAGCTGTGCCCGCACAGAGCCGTGTTTGTCTCAGGCAGAGCAGGGATCCTGCCTCTGGAAGCATTGCTACCTTTCAGCAGGGCATGAAATGTCATTTTGGTGTGGTGGTGTCTACCCAGACTCCTCTCTTAGTAAAGCATTTCTGTACAATAACATCCTTTCAACAGCCAAACGTGCCTTTTCCTCAGATTTGGAAGCAGAACTTCAGGTTATAAAGGAATTTTAATTGCAACATAAAATCAGAACACTAAATGCATTTCACATAGGTCTATGAGCTTTCCAGCATGCATATATTTGCTTTTTGTAAAGCTTCTGCTGTTGCTATGGTTCTTCTGGAGTAGCAGGTATTATGTTATTCCCTGGTTTTCATTTGGCTTAAACATGGAAAGCTAGAAACTCGTGATAAATTGCATGAACATTTTTAATGTAGAGATTATTAGAAAGGAATGTATGGAAATGCAGACAAATTCTACCATTTAGTGTTTCATAACTATGTTTACAAATATGCTTCAAAGCACGTAAGTCTCTGCTTACTTGAAAGTTATGAGTGCAGGTAGCATGTGCTACCTGTGAGTGATGGAGGTAAACTTTTTTATTCCTTCTTCTAGTTTCTTTGGAATCACTATCAGGATAAAAGCTTAGAATGTTTTGTATTTTTAGGTTTTGTTGGTTATGGTTTTATTTTGTTTAATTCTTAACATGTCAGGCAGGAAATCTGATTTATAGAAATTCTTGTTCATTTCCAGAACATGTAGGGGGAGCAGAGGGTAGAGGAGGGAGGAATTTGGGTTGTTTTGGGGTTTTTTTAGATGCAGAACAGGAGCCAACAAGAATCCATAAACCAAACTATAACATGTTGCAGAGGGTTTAGCTGATGTCCTCCTGTTACCATTTACACAGAGAACCTATTGAGCTCAAGGATAAAATAGTGTGAATACTTAAATAAGTATAACTTGATAGGGTCAAACGAGAATGGCATTTACAAGGGCAAATCATGTCGTTCTAGCCTGTTAGACAACTTGTTAAAAGAAAAAAATAAATAAATTATGGGTTTGAATTGAAAGTGGATCCAGAGATCAGAACGGTTATAAATTTTCAGGCAGCTTTTGACAGCTTGTGTAAAATATTGTTGAATAAATAAAAGACATTTTAAGAGAGGGCAGAGCAATAAATCAAGGCTTAATAAAGAAAACCAATTCAGAGTGGATTAATGTCTTTTCCTATGAAGAGAGGTTTGGAGTTCAGATCAGTTTATGGTGCAATGTAATTGTAGAGATTTATGATAAGTGTGTGATTTTGTTTAATTTATTTACAAAGAGAACAATGGGCTGGAAAAGTCTTGTGGCTACATGAGTTATTAGAAAAGATGATGGATATGTGAGTGGAGTTGTCCAGTGTATTCCAAAACACTGCTGGATCTGGCTGTGTGGGTCCAGATAATATTTAACAGTGATGAATCTTACTGGTTTTGCCCCTATATCATGTGTTCTGTAGGAAGGATGACCTCAGCTTCTCTGAGGCTCATCCACCCTGTCAAAATGGATTTGATTAAATCTACCATTTGGTGTCTTTTCAGAAATCCAAACTTACACAAGTTAGAGTGAACCTATGGGGCAGAGAAGGTGTGACTTAGCAGTTGCCTTTGATAAAAATTCAAGTTCAGTGCATGACCATTCTGGTTACTGGGCTCCTCTTTATTGTTCCATTAGTCCAATACCACTCCCAGTCACTCAGAGCTCTCAGGGAGATCAGGGAGAAAAGCAACAATCACTTGCAAGTTGCCTCACCCTCTTTCATGCTTATGCTAAGAACTGATGGTAAATTGTGCATTGAAAATGAATACCACAGCACCTCCTGGTACTTTGCACTAGAGATGTTAAGCTGGGTGGTGGCTGTCACGTTCTTGGTCCTATGGTCAGTCTAAAGCTCTTATTCCTTCCCTGCTGAGCAGAGGGATGGACAAAAAACAATGGAGAGAGTTTTGGTTAGTAAAGCAAACCAAACTAATGCTGGATGGAGAACAGTTCTTTATTCTGTGAAGCCTTTTTAAGGATTTCTAAGTTGGTTTCTTTTCTTTACTATAATGAGACCAAAACCTCTGTGATAGAGGAAAAGATACAAGGCTCTTCCATATGCCATCTCTCAAAAAACAAACAAGTGATCAGCAACAACAAAATCAGTAATGCCATCAACAACTGAGCAGCAATATACTGAGCTGAACTGGGAATCCTGATTCAAAACTTGCATTTTGTCTAGGTCCCTTGGAAATGGCTTTTTCCAGTTTATTTTCTGAGTAATATTCTACCAGTGGATCAGTGTTGTCTAACCAGAAAACCCCACACTGTTAAAAATGTTCTCTCCCCACTTTACCAATTGGAAAAATTACAAATGCTTGAGCAAGGTTGAGGTGATGTGTAATACTGTTAATCATGTTCTGTGAGTCGCGTAGGTAAAAAGTTATTTTTATGTAGATATTAGCTCATGACTTGGTTTCCTTAACATGTTCAGCAGAGCTGTGACTTCACATATAAATTTCTTTATGATAATTCAGTACTGATTACAATTTCCCAAACTGCACCGACAAGAAAAAATTCTGCTTAGCAACATCACTGCTGACTGTAAATATAATGGCAGCTCTTATTTCTGTTGTCCATGCTTTTACTTTTTTCACACTCTTTACAAAAGCCATTGGAAAACTAGCCTTCAGATTATTTAAGAGGAACCATTCCCCATTCCTCCTCACTTTTTCTTTTGTTTCCTTTTTCCCTGTTTTCAGTGATGTCTTTACTTTGCTTTCCACACATCTTGCATTCACATTTCCCTATTTACATCTCTTTGCCATGGCTAACTGTTCTTCATTTCATGAGGGTAAGGCTTTTTTTTTTCCATTTCTTTTCTGTCCTGTCTTTGGTTTCATTTACAATGCATAACAAGCAAACACAAAAATAAACACTTCTTTTGTTTCCTTTTTCCCTATTTTCAGTGATGTCTTTGCTTTCCACACATCTTGCATTCAAATTTTCCTATTTACATCTCTTTGCCATGGCTAACTGTTCTTCATTTCATGAGGGTAAGGCTTTTTTTTTTCCATTTCTTTTCTGTCCTGTCTTTGGTTTCATTTACAATGCATAACAAGCAAACACAAAAATAAACATGTTTTAGAATGCCGAAGTTTACTTGGATATTACAGAATTTTTTTAAATTAAATGTTGAAATTGAGCATACTGTGACAGAAAATCTTGCATCATAGTATTGAAATGAGAAATCATTATCATTTAATGTATCATAAGAAATTTTAGTGACTAAGGTGACATGCAGTTTACATGTGGTGTTTGTCAATGCTCTAGATTCATTAACTTGTTGTTCTTGCAGAGGGATTTTGTCATCACAAAGTGAAATGCATATATTTCATTGTGCTAAAGATTTAGAAATGTACTAGTATGGTTTTCTAGTCTGAAAGAGAAAAAAAACCCACAGCAAACATACGGTAAAAATTTGAAGATTGTTCAGGGCACTCAGTGGAAAATGTGTGGTTATGTACCCGAGGCTGTGGTTAAATCACAGTGGTTACATACATCTGTTGGTACATCTCTACCAACAACTGGTCTGGATTGGCAGTGGCTTTTTGAGCTTTTAAAATGCTTCTAAAGCAACATGAGCTACACTGACAATAAACCCTGTTCTATAAACTGTTGTTCCTACATAGAACTACATTGATTTCAACAGCTTCAATTCATGCCTTATGGCATAACTTGACCTTTCTTTAGGTGATGTGTTTCTTTTTAATTTCATAAAGGATTTTGTACATGAGGGGCCAGCATGATGGCAGAAGATGTAGAAGATAGAATAACTTAGTGGATGTAGTGGGTTGAGCACTGACCAAACGCCAGTGTACCTACCAAAACAGTGGATCAAAAACTAATGCTTTCCAAAAAATGGTATTGAGCTATTTCTGCAAGTCAGGATCCATCCTACATCTTCTAACTACACACACACACAAACGCACACACACACTTTGGAATCCTGGATTCCTGAAACAAGTCTTGTCTATCCAAAGCAGGGCTGCTTTGGCATCAACTAATACTTAAATCCATATGGATTTAAGCAAAGTGATTTAAGGAATAAACCACAAAGAAGTAAAAATAATGTACCTACTGTGGAAATGATCAGTTAATCCCCACAAAAAGCAGTTTCTGTGCTTTGCAGAAAGACTGAGTTGCACAGAGCCAAGTGGACACATCTTTCCAATATTTTTCCTGGCTCTTCATACATTTTGCTTAGTATTTATGAAAGCAGTTAATAATCTTCACCGGTGCTAACATAAGGCACATATGCCTTCACTGATTCCTACTGAAACATCTAATGATGGTATGAAATATTGTAAGAGTTTCCCTGGAAGCTGGTCAGTGCCAAGTCTATTTCTTAGCTTTTCCTCAGACTTTAATCTGTACAGTATTTGCTGGTGGATCATGGAGTACTGGCCAAAGCCATGTGATTACCCATTTTTTTTTCTGTCCCTCCCTGAAAGGACAGTTAAAAATACCCTCTTGAAAATATCTAATGAACAAACAAAAAAAATCTTCAGTATATCATGTTTCCTTGAACTGTATCTGCAGTTGTTCTAGAGCTGTATTTGTCAGGAGAGGTGATCACTGTGCCTCTGACAGCAAGAAAAAGTGATCTAATAAGATTTGGCCCACACTAGGGAAAAAGATGGAGAATATTTCTGGTAAAAGGTTGTAGAATGGAGCAGGTTTGTCTTTAAATCACAGGCTGTTTTACTGCGAGATATTATAATTATTTTGCCTGAAAACACAGAATGAATGTTGGAAAATCAGAAAATACTGGTTTTTAAATATAAGGGTTGGAGGACAAAATGTGACTCATATAATGAAGATCAAAATCTGTCTCAACCTCTTTCTATGCTGCTATTCATGCTCATTTTAATAGGGCAAAGCAAAGGATCAGAATTGCCCGACTGGTTTAAGTTGCAATATTTACATCAGTAAGTCAAAATCACCCATAAACATAGCTCTGGACTATAAATATTGTAATCAGGAATATGGTAATGGTCCTTTATATAAATTAAGTAAGGCTCTTGCCCTGAAGGGTCCAGAAAAAAGCAGTAAACTAGAAATTTAAATTGGTTGCCATGTGTATCAAGTTGAGGTGCCTGAAAACAGCATATCCATTTCTTCTAGCTCCTCAGTTTTCTTGACCTTTCAGTTCTTTCTTGGCATGTTCTGAATTGTTAAAAATAAAATCCTTATGAGGGCACTGGCAAGTGGTTAGCAGAGCTCATTATGGCAGCTCATTTCTACATTCAGCTATTAAAACCATAAAAGTCAGGACTGAAATGGGAGAATGTAATTCTCCCATTTCAGGAGAGGTTGTCCTAAAGTCACAGCTGTGCAGTGACAGTCCTGGGAGGCCAGGTGAGCTAGGCTGTTTCACCCCAGGGCACAGAGCTGTGTGGGCAGCCCTCCCTGGCATGTCACTGTTGCACTCCTGAACAAAGGAGCCTTGCAGCCAGGGAGCTCTCCTCCTAAAACTGCATTACCCAAATCTTAGGAAACAGTCTGTGATTCATTCTGGGTGAGATTTGCTGCCTGGACCCTGGCTGGGAGTATGGATGTACTTCTCAAAGGGTACAATGCTGTTCAGCATGGAGGGAGTAGCAGAATCTGGATGCGTGAAGTAGTTAAAATAATTGTAGTCTTCTGAAAATTCCAATGAACATTCAGATTGTTGAGTTATTTTTAAATTTCTTCTATATATTGAATGGGCACTACTGCAGAAGATTTTGTGTGCAGTGTGTGTCTCATTTGACACCTTCAAGGATTATTTCATTTAAAGACAGTATATATACTATTTCACATGCCTGTTGCCAACTTGTTAAATGTATTGAAGATGATCATGGAATGAAATCCACCTCTGGCTTTTGTGACATAATCTTCTTAAAATGAACTGAATGCCAACTTTGCCTCATTTCCTTCAGCACTGCTGTATTTCTATCCTGTGAAACCTCACCATTAACATTCTGAAAGTGTTGATTCTCTTATATATCATTTCCCATTTCCGTTTTTTCAAGGTGAATTCTCTCTACTAATTGAAAAAAATTTCTGTCATCATTATGTGTAAATGATTTTGCCTGAATACTGAAAAACCAAAATGGAAGATAAAGCCTAGCTACATTTTATGCCAGAATAGTAAATGCAGGGAATAAGAAGGGTAAGGAAGGAAGCATAACCACTTAACTTTTTATTTCTGGGCTCTTTTGGGGAGTAGGGACTAAAGGTCATTTTTTTAGCAAGGTACAAGTCTAATGAGTTTAGAACTTTTTCTCTAAATGTTTCCTGGATGTGGGCATTTAAAAAAAAATACCAACATCATCGTTTAAATAACCATGTTTCCAGGTGAACATAGCAATGGGGGGAAATACTCTATTCTTAAGGTGCATGGAAGGATACCAGAGAATAATTCTTGCACAGCTAACATTTTTTCATATTCAGGAAATATGGTTGCTCAGTAAGCCAGACTTTATGTACTACACTGATACATTAAAATTATTCTGATGCCTTTCTCCCCATCTCATAAATTACTTCATGAATTTCCAGCTTGATCAGTGAGACAGTAATAATGATAAATGTATCTGTTTATTTGTAGAACAAATATCACCTATTTTGTAATTAGGGACTTAATTGATGGATGCCATCTCTATGTTCTACACATTTACTATGTAAAATTCTTCCTTACTGTTTGTTATTACCAGACAAAGAAAAAGCTGGACCAGTGAGTCCAGGTCTGCTGGATGCTGCTGTTGCTGTACTGTCAATTGATGTGCCTGTGAATACAGTAGACTGGACCTTTCTTTAATAACATTCCATTTGGGTCCTGTCAGGAAGGCTCTACATTTTGTTTAGTATGTAAATTTAAGTTCCCAAATTCTGATAGTTGCAGAAATACAAACTAAAATCAAAATCCCTGCATTTAATGACCTCAGTGAGTTTAATATAGTCAGAACCATATAGCCTTCCTTTCCACCAGCAAAAAATAATCAAATAACCAGCACAAGTGAATTACTGATTCCACAGCATATATGACAGCATGGCAGAAGTTTTGTGAGTGGCTCTGTTACCAGTTCACTGGTTGGGAATTTTCTTGAATGAATATCTCCACAGGTGATGATTGTAGGAAGTGGTGATAGCCTTAGATGCAGAGTGGATTTGGGAGGAAGAACAACATCTGAATAAGGAGGACAAATGGAGAGAAAAATGGCATGTAAGAGTGCTAGAAGTGGATTTACTATTTTATTGTTGTACCAAGTGTTGTCATTACACTTAAACAGAATTTCATTTAGAGTATCAACTGAATGGCTGTGATTTCACTAGTTTGGCAGAAGATACTACCCGTGGAGCCTTTATAGCCTCTCTCTTTAAAATTCAGTGCAGGTATAGGCTGCTTTAGTTTATTTTTCTAGATATCAAAAATGCATTCAGAAGAGGAAAAAAATGTAGGAATCTCAATATTTCTTGATAATAGAAGCTTTGCACATAAATGTTCATCTTTCGTGGTATTTATAAAAGGCATGCAGCAAATTATGTCTGGAAATGTTTATGGATCTCAAGGATGCAAATCCACACATTTTCTATTTATCAATACATTTTACAATTTATACCTGAGTATTTTATTCTGATCAAATATAGAACTCTAGGTATTTACTAGTTTATTTAAGTCAAAGAAACACACTGAATTAATTGACTTCACTATTTTTTCATTGACTGTTTTCCATACGAGTGTAGATACCTTTTGTAAGAGCAGAGAAAGGGACGGTGGCACTTACAGAATCATAGAATCATTCAAGTTGGAAAAGATCTCTGAGATAATTGGATCCAACCATTAACCCACCTTTGCCAAGTCTACTACTACTAAACCATCTCTCTAAGTATCACATTTACACATTCTTTGAATACCTTGATGAGCAGTTGACTCTACCACTTCCCACGGCAACCTGTTCCAATGCTTGACCACACTTGCAATGACAAAATTTTTTCTAGTATCCAATCTAAACCTCCCCTAACTAAACTTCAAGGAAACTTGAGACTGTTTCCTCTTCTCTTGTTGCTTATTACCTGAGATGAGAGACTGACTCCCATCTCACTTAATCTCCTGTCATACTCCTGTGTAGACCACAGAAATGGAAAATGGGGAGAGGGAAGTCATGCACCACAGCTTTTCTAGGCTGCAGAATAACTTCAGCCAGTTTCCTTCCCCCAAAGTAGAATCTGCTCTTCCCCTCAGTTTTAGCAGCTTGAATCAGTCCTGTGGTACTGGTAACTGATCCTTCCTTCAGTGCAAGTATTTGCATGGCTTGGCACATGCTCCTGAAAAATGACCTGGATTAAAGCTTGCTCAGGAAAAAAAAAAAAAGTAAAAACAGTAAAGCAGGAGAGAGTGGCTGGGGCAAATGGAAGAATTGCTTCAGCCTCCATTTCTGCTCATGTATGTGAGTATCACCCATTTAGAAAGGCGTGTATATTTTTGATGTTATTACATTTTGGCTGTGCCATTTAGCAGAGTAACTCAGTAGTGAAGATTAAAGTTAGACAATATGTTAATGTATTGATTACTGATTTGCTTTGTGATCTTAACTCATTTGGCTATCTTATGGGTCAGCTTAAAACTGGATATTAATGGAAACCAGTTCTTATACTTGCTTGCTTTTTTTTTTTCTCCAGAAAACAAATTTTTCCTTCTGTTTCTGCTCTCCTGAAACCCTGAAGTTGTGTAGGACTCTAGATAGGTTTTGTGCAAACTGCTAAAATTAGTTCATTTTAACTTTCAAAGCACTGTGGCCTCACCTGGCATGTTGGGTACAATTGAGGCTTCAGATTTCCAAAATCCCACTGACAGACTGGGTGGGTGACCTACCTTTGCACACAGGCTGCAACAGTCAATAGAAAGAGCAATGACAAAAACACATGGTAGAGGACAGTGGGGTCACTGGTTATATATAGGAAGAGTCACTCCAAAAATAGAGTAGTGTTTGGAGGTGAATAACCTTAGACTATTTCAGGCCTATTGAAAGGGCTCTCTTTTTTTTTCTGCCTTTTTTTTTTAATCTCTTGGAGATGGATATTGCTGAATAAGGAAGCTACAATCCCATTTAGTTTCTAGCTGACAAATCATGAGTACTTGGAATCAATTTAAATGTCTTTCAGTGCATATAGTTTATTGCACAGGCCCATTAATTAATTTGTTCTTCTGTTCCATAATTTTGTACAATGGTTGGTTGTAATATGACAACAAAACTGGATCTTCAGAGATTTATTGTTCTGTAATACTTTGGAAAATTAAGTGCCTAGTATATAGAACTATGAACTTAAAAGCTATTTTCTCCTACATGTGTGCAATGAAAAATAGTCTCTGAATAATGAATATCATTCCTGTATCTGATTCATAACTGAAAGTAATTTTGAAGAATTTTGATTTATCTTGTCTAAAGTACCTCTTGTGTGTTTTCTGACTCCTTCCTGCTCAACATATGCTGTAGGGCATTTTGAAATGAAGGTGAGTGAAACTGATACAACCCATAAAAATAGATGAATGGTATTAAGCCATTTGATTTATCCATGTAATCATGAGCTGTGGTATTCCTTGAGCCTCCACATCTTTCTTTCACGTAAACATGCTACCCTGTGGCTGGATTCAGTAAACACTTCCCCAGAGCTTTTCACTGGCCATGGAGATGGCTGGTACAGCATTCAAGCAGACCTGCTTTCCCTGGACTCTGTACAGCTTCAGGAGCCTATTAAAGCTTTTACCTGCCATAGCCTCTGGACTACTGGAGGGAGATAGTCCTCTCACCTGCAGTTACTGGAAACCACGGTGCCTCCAGCTGCAGGTGGCCAGGAACCTGCAGATCACTTCCAGCTTGATCATTCTCATTCTGTATTCTCCTGAGAAATTACTGCAATGCAGAGCTGACAGTACAGTTCCTAAGACAATGTGTGCACAATCTTCTATCTCCAGTTATTCAGGAAAAAAAAAAATTACTAACCCCTTCAGTAGCCAGATGGAAATTTTGAAACTGTTTATTCCATGCCGTAGAACCCATGATGTCATTTAGCTTTCACTATGCTGAAAACAAAGCCAAAGGCTCCTCTACACATTCCCCCTCTGCTTTATTGTGTTTGAGATGGAAGGGTAATTGTTCTTGGCAAGGGTGACTGCATTACAGCTGCCTTTGACTTCCAGGTTTTTTTAGTGCCATCATGGTGGCTAAATATGTGCAGAACACTGTGACACAGTGGGGAAAATGGGATTTCATTTCTTTGAAATTAGAAAAAAATGTGATTCTTTCCCTTTGAAGACAATTGCCAGAAAACCAAATCGATTCTATTTTATTTTTAAGACTTGGAAGGTTTTGATTCTGTAATACCAATTGCTGAGAAGCTTAATCATCCAACTACAACCAGACCAAAAGCTACTGGCAGGCGACCACCCTCCCAGTCTCTCACATCTGTAAGTTAATTTTCCTTTTCTTTAAAAACTATTTTTAAAAATATTTTTTTCTGATTTTCCTCCCCTCCTACTAGTGTTCCTTGGTGTTTTTACTACTTTTACCCAGCCATTCCTTCACACGTACAATGAGGCAGAGAGATGCAGATCGGGAAAATTACTGTCGAAAGGCTGCCAGTGTTTTGAATATTGATGTTTAAAACATTCCCTTCCTTCTAAGGGGGTTTATACCCCCTTATTTGGATGCTGCCAAGTGTTCTCTGCCAGCCATGACTGAGCCCAGAAAAAACCCTTATAAAAATCTTTGGAATAAACTAATTTGTGCGAAATATTGAGGATTTTGAAAATGTTTCCCAAAAGAAGCATTTCTCTTGGTTTCTTGCTGACAATTACCAGATTTTGAGGAAAATAGACTATTCAGTGTTCAACAGCCCTGCTTGAGCTATCATGTGTTTCTTCTCATTAAGGTCACAGTTGTAAATACAAGGGTGATTTAAATTTCACTCTCTAATATCTATCTTTAGACAAGTTGGTCTCATAAACAATACTTTGGAAACTACTGCTTAGCTTTTCAATGTCTTCTTCTCTGGGGTTTGGGGTTTGTTTGTTTCCATTCTTTTCGTGTTGTGGTATGTCAGAATGAGAGCAACTACTGATGGTTACCTGGGTCCGTGTTGCTGAAGAAAAACAAAGTGGAGGGAAGCAAAAAGGATAATTGTGAAACTAATAGAACTCAAAAAAGAGAATGCTTTCAAAAATGACTGCTGTCATAAGTAGAGAAATATATAAGAGCAGTATAGAGGTTCTTCTTTCCCTGTCACATCTATGAGGAAATGATCAAGGCGTGGAAAGAACCCTCCCTTTTTGTGCCTTTACCAAGAGGCTGTGCACAGGGCAGCCCTGCAGTGTCAGCACCGTGCACTGGCAGTGGCTGGGGCCTCTGGAGAGCAGCAGGGTGGGACCTGCTCTGAGCAGAGCCATGGCAGAGCCACCCCAGTGACAGAGCTGGCATCCCCATGGCACAGCACTCAGCATCCTGCCTGAGACAGGAGGCTGCTTGCCTCTTGTGATGTCATGCAGTGCAAAGCTGTAAATTGATGCTGAATTCAACTCATACCTTACTTCTTGAATGCTTTGAAAGCAGTCTAGCTCTGAAAACAAGAGGCAAAAAGGGGGAGTAGGGGGACTGATTTTAGGTATTGTCACTTTGAAAATGATAGCTAAAAGAGTTCTTGTACAATGAAAATATCTGTGCTTTTCTTTTTCTTCTTTTGTGATGTGTGTATGTCTATATAGTCATCCCTCTCAAGCCCTGATTTCTTTGACTCACCAAGTCCTGAAGATGAGAAGGAAGAACATGTTTCCATTACTCACAAAACTCTTGAAGTGTCAAGGAAATCAAGAACTGTTACAATATCACAAGTAAGTTAATTGGAATGCCTCTGCTTAACCTTATCACATGCATCTTCTTTTTCTAAAGCAGTACTGAAATATTTAAAATTTAATTCATCAGTCACCTGGTAACTGCCCACTTAAAGAAGCTTAAAATTATAAAGGTTACTAAAGAATGTTCTGTGCTTGAAAGGCAAATCAAAAATGAATTGCACAGTTAAAATGTGTCAAATAACCATACTGTGAAAAAAATCTTTCTTGTGTAAGTGCATTTTACAGAATCAGAGAGGCTGGGAAATAAATTTTAAAAACAAAGACCCTGTCTTTTTGCAACTTTAAATCAAGTTTGCATTAGAAGAGTCTGTGAGCAGAGAAAATACAACTCTTTGACACATTCTAATAGTATGTGAATTTAAATTTGCAAATGTAATCACTTTTTGTGCTGGTATAATTTTATTAATTTTATTCTTATTGTATATTGGTAGACTACTGTAGCAGAATCAACTATTACAAAAGGAGTGTGTACTTTAAAGGTTAGAACTATTTTTTAGTCCATAAGGATACCTTTAGTAACAAAAATGCTACATTCTAATAGTTTAACAAGTATTTGAAAGATGAAGTCATGCACTTCTGTGATGAAGTTATAAGGATAATGTTTTGCTATGTAGCTCCCTCTTCTGGGAGCACTTGCACCAAGGAATACTGCTGGGCCAACATTTCTAAATTATATTACAACACTGTAGATGTTGTTCCTGTAAAATGAGATGGCTGCTATTAGAGCAGCTACTTGAGGCTTTAATGTTGATAGCCACTTAAGCTCTGGAATAAGATGCTCAGATCAATGGCTCCAGTTGTGCCTTGCTTGCCTGCTCCAGATTTGAACTCAGCCTGAAATTTCTTTTCAGTCCAAAGGAAACTTGCACCTACTGATATATGGGGTTATTATCCATGAAAGATCTGTTTATAGGTACATATTATGCACACCCTACTCTGCTCTGGTGAGACCCCATCTGGAGTTCTACATCCAGCTCTAGGGTCTCCAGCACAGGAAGGACATGGACCTGTTGGAGCAAGTCCAGAGGAGGCCACTGAGATGGTCAGAGGGATAGAACACCTCTCCTATGAGGAAAGGCTGAGAGAACTGGATTTGTTTGTCTTGGAAAAGGGAAGGTTTTGAGATGTCCTAATTGTGGCCTTCCAGTTCCTGAAGTGAGCTGACAAGAAAGATGGAGAGGGACTATTTACAAGAGCATGGAGCAATAGGAGAGGATGATGGAATGGTTTCAAACTGAAAGAGGGTAGGTTTAGATTAGATATTAGGGAAAAAAATTCTTTACTGTGAGGATGGCAAGGCACTGGAATGAGTGCCAAAGCAGAGAAGTTGTGTATATGCCCCATCCCTGGAAATGTTTAAGACCAGGCTGGATGGGGCATGGAGCAACCTCGTCTAGTGAAAGATGCCACTTTCCATGGCAAGGAGATATAACTAGGTAACCTTTAAGGTCCCTTCCAAACCAGATACACAAACAAATGAATAAAATGTTAAAAGAATACTATTCAGGTCATCGAGTCAAGCTTTCAAGGCACAAGAGTGATTCAGCTTTCTTGTGATTATAATACCATTTTTGTTTATATTTATGGTCAGACTTGGTTTTTGTACAGAACACTTCTTGAATTCAGTGTTTTCCCAGATCAGGTTCTGTGCTCAATCATGGTTGTATGACCTAACATTCCAACAGTATAGTAGGGAAGACTGGTTTTGCACAACTTGGTGGATCCTGCTCTTCTCTCCCCATCATAATTTTTCCTGATTTTCATCTCATCACTAACTTTTCTCTCAATTACTTTGTTCAGCTAATGCCACCCTGCCAATCTTCAAGTCCTCACTTACAGTGTTTCCTTTCATTTGCATACCATTTATTCTCACTATTTTGCCCTGTTTACCTTTCAACTTCAATATCTCTTTTTCAAAGAGAGTTGGAAGGTTGCCTAGAGCTTTTTCTTACTCTTGTCCAAATCAGATTTTCAAACACGCCTGGTAGGTGTCAAGTAATGCACACACAGCACTGCCAAACAACAGTGTGAAGATTCCCTTTACTTGCCATTGTGATACCTGTACTTGTACACTGTTCCCTGTATGCAGTGGAGTAAATGGTCATGTATGGTTGGTAAACTGCAGATTTTCTAATTGTCTAGTAAGTATAAAATTTTATATTACATTATATACATATATTACTTTATGTAGCATGTATGAATAGAGGCTTGTCTTATTAATAAGCAGAGCAGTGGATCCCAGCTAAGAAGCACGGAATCCTTTTTAGCTAACCACATGATTCCAGGGTTATAGGCTAATGGTGTTTTTTTCTGTCTAGTTCCTGGAGGAATAAAGAGCTATTGGTAGTTATGTGGATTCATGGAAGCTTTGATTAACAGAGGACAGTACACTACACTTCTTTATTATTAATATAATTTTGAAGCCATGGGATTATTTTCTGTATATGTCATACCAACAAGCGAATCTAATGAATATTTTTCTATTTTCATAATGCTAAGGGGAGCCTATAATACATTTTTTCATTTTTGAAAAAACTTGGAAGATTCCTTCAATAGTTGGTGGAAAATTATACATTTAATTTACAAAAAATACAACTTGGATTCTTGGCCATGTAGTTTTGTGCTCTGTTGGAGACATCCATGAATGTAGATGTGTTCTCACAAACATCTGAGAGAAACACTGAGCATCTGTCCCTGGTTTAATTCACTGCTAGGTCTGAGATCTTGGAAATGCTGTTGGTGAACTTTTGTATCACAACCAGACCCCCTCTGAAGCACACATACGAAGATGATAACTAATCACTATATTTATCATGCTTTTGCCAAGACTGTCCATGTTTGACTGTTTGTCCATGTTTGACTTGTTTGACTGAAGAGCAGCTAAATACTTAGCATTGGTTAGAGGTTTGATTTTCATAAAGCTTTCTGCAGACATTAAATGTTATTCTTTTTGTTGCAGGTGTCTGATAACAAAACTTCCTTGCCTCCAAAACCAGGAGGTCTGGCTAGTGGCAGTAACGTACCACCATCGCTATCCCCTTCACCATCACCTGGATTTCACTCAATTGCTATGGGAACAACAGGCCACAGGTCAAATTCCCCATCCCTGTTTGGTACTGAAGGAAAGCCAAAGACTGAGCACTTGAGCCAAGGTCAGACTGCCCTGGAAGAGCTGAGAACACAAATTAGGGAGCTGAGAACCATCATTGAAACCATGAAAGACCAGCAAAAGTAAGTGCTGCAAACCACAGCTGTAGGTGGGATGGATCCATTAGTGCATAGTGGTGGCAGTTTCTGATTGAGCTTGCCTTCATGAATGTTACTCTGCACAGCTGGCATATGTGTTTGTGAGTGATTTTCATGTGACAGAACATATTCAGTAGTGAGAACCTCCACAGAAAAGACCTGCACTATCCACCAGCTTTTTTTTCCTGCGTTATGATGCAAGTAGATGTTTACAGGGTGTTAAAAGAGTTAACTTGCAAGCTATAAGCAGTGAATTTTGGTTTATTTGTCAATAACTATCTGGGAACTCATGTGCATTGATCATAATACAAGGGTCGCATTTCTTATAGTTGTAGTGCAAATTGCTACAAGCTCCTAAAGTTATTAAATTAATTTGTTATTTGACTGCACATTTTCTCAGGAAGCTCATGTTACTCGAATTGTGACTAGGTCATCTGAAGGCCTTTGTGTTTTTGGCCCTGAATCTTACTATTTTAGTTTTGGGCACCTTTGTTTTCTTTAAGTTGCTCATTTCTTAGGAGAAACTGGGGCTGGCATGTAACTTTGGATGTTCCTGAGACTATTGAATGCTTTGGAAGCTAAACCTTCACTTACATTGTCAGTTGTGTGTAGCCCAGGCAGGAAAAAGAAAAGGGCAAGCAGCGTGCAGAGCCTGTGGCGGAACAGAGGTGTGCGGAGTTTGGGAGAAGATGCGGGAGGGCATGGTTCAAGCTGGAGGTAGCCAGCAAGCCCCGGCCTCGCCTCTTAGGCTGACCCTGCTCCTCTGGTCTCCCCGGCCCTTCTTGCAAGGGCAGCTTCCACCTACTGGTATCTGTCCTAAGGTGAGATCACTCAGTGGGAACATGAGAACGTGTCTGCTCCGTATAGCTATGTTCCCTTTCTCAATAAGGAAGAATGACAGGAAAGCCATATTTGGGATCTTTAAGTCTTATAAATGAAGTTGAAGGTTACATTGTATTGCTGGCATAAACAGCTTTTAAGTGGCTTAAGTATGTGATAGGATGGGCAGGATTTGTGTTACCAGTTCCTATAACCCACCGACAGTCAATACATCTACATTTTGTATGGAAAAGGCAACTGGGTGCTGCTGCAGTGTTGATACAGCTAGGCCAGAGCAAAGCCTGTGGATGCAGGGCTGTTAGGAGGCATTAGTCATTAGCCATGTGGGATGGGGCGGGGTACTGTCCCATAGTGAATTTTACTTCTCTCTACTATGGCCTAGAGTATACAAGAGTATGCTGACTTCAATTACATGTTCAGAGGAAGAAAAAATAACTAGTGAAGTGGGGTAAATATGTCTCCAGGAAATAATATTTTGTATTTTACTAGTGTGGTCATTTCCATCCCAAGCTTCTTTTGCATTCTTTCAACAGAAAAGAGATTAAACAGTTGCTCTCTGAGTTGGATGAAGAGAAGAAGATCCGTCTACGATTGCAGGTACTTAAATTATCTTTAGTATTGGGAGGTTTGATTTAGCCCCCTGCTTTTTGGGGGTTTGGTCATTTAAACAATGACCTTAACAGCATGCTTTAACTTGGTCAGGCAGATGAACTAAAGGGTCAATATAGGCCCCTTCCAACCAAAATTATTCCATTCTAATCTATGTTGTGCTATACTCTTCTATTTCATACACTTGATAAGTGCTTTGGTATCAATTATATTTTATATTTTTATGGTACAGGGCAACTGTACTTCGAACTAGGGATAGAAAATGGAATTGTAATTTCACTGGACTGTTCCCTCTCTGTAAACCACTTGGGAACATGGCAAAGGGTGGCAGAACAGGGGATCCTCAATGTCTATACTCCAGGGCTGCTTAAAGGACTCAATGTGTCCAACCACATAGCAACATGGCTTCTAATAATACACAGTTCTTGTTCAGCTTAAACTGAAATTTATTCAGATAAAACCCAGGGAACATTTTCAATAGCCACTGTTGATTTAGTCTATTAGGCCAGACTATTCAGAGTTATCCAGAGCTAACTTTACATCATTATGCCCTGCACTAATGGGTTTAAAATTGTGATCTTACAGCTGAATGCTTTACTCCAGTTCAAATGTTGCTTATACTGGTAAATGTTTAGATGCTAGATAAGATGCATTATTAGCTTTACGTGAAGATCGGAGTTAACAAAAAAAAGTAGCATTAGTTTCAGTGCTCTGATAGACATGCAGTAGCACAGCTCCCAGTCCATGTATTGAAGACTGCCTTGATGATGGTGCAGTTGAACACAGGGTGAAACAGGTGGGTTTGAATGAGCCCAAGACCCTTGCCTTAGGGTTTCCAGTGTCTGTCAGAGGGACCAAGTGTACAGCTGGGGCTGCTGATGCTTTCAGCCACATCCATTTAAGCATGGCTATACATCCTTCAGAGCCTTTAAGATGCCTGGGCACAGGCTGTATGTGCCTGGGCACAGAAGGCAACCACCATGCTGGCTGTAAGTGCAGCTGCTGGTGCATGGACACGGTGCTCATTCTGCAGTAATGCCAGGCAGTGAGCTGTGTGGCTTGTAAAAGTTGTAATTTAAAGAGATTGAAAGGTCTTGCAGTACATTCAATGATTGTACTTGTCATGATCTGAGGGAGGAGGCTGTGAATGGTCATCTTATACAGTTGAGGAGCACCTCAATTTGTGAATCTGTGGAGATAAGAGTGGTATAAAGCTTGTAGCTGACACCTGTGGACAAGAGGGAATGTGCTTTTCAAGTGGCACCAACTGTGCCTCAGTTTGCTAAAGTATTAATAAAATACTTTTTCTTCTGTTTGTTTTTAGATGGAAGTTAATGACATAAAGAAAGCTCTTCAATCAAAGTGAATACTTGATAGGTGGAATGTTGCATTATACTTCATGACTGAGACTCAAATTTATGCCCCAGCCAAAATAACTTTGTGCCAAATGATTTAAGAATTGCCTCAACATCCCTTTATTTGAAGGATTAGCACAACAGTTTTTGATAGCACAACAAAAATACCAACGAGAACAAAATTTCTACCCAAAGCCGTGCTGTGTGGCACTAGTTGTGACTGAAATTGATCTTCTTGTGCTAAAGGCTCTCTACTTCAAGATCCTAAGTGAAATGAAAACTCAGGCAGTTTAGTCCATAGTGGTACTATTTTGATGATATTTTTCCATAAATAAAGTGTATTTCAGATTATCTGTTTACAAGCTTTATGATTTTGACTTTTGGTTTTTAATTGTCTTTTGTCACAGATTTTAAGATGTTTGTACTTCATATAGCCAGGAATGAATGTTAATGTTGGGGCTGAAGGGATTATTTTTGCTTCGAGATTGAACAGCCTACTTTTCTTTATGGTTTTAAGTTCTGTTAAATATGCAATTTTTTGTCCCCAAATCCCCTACAACTTAAACTTGCATTGTGTACAGTAATGTATTTACAAGAAGGAAACAAACCAACAGAAGTCTGGTCTTTGCAATGATTTGTGCCTTTCTTTGCCACACACTGACTGGAGCCGGTTGAGGCCAGGTCTCCCTATGTAGCTACCACGACGACTCCTGTCCCCGGTGTCCTCCTGTCCCCGTGTCTGGCGGAGGTCACCTTCCCAGTGCCAGCTGCTCGGTCAGGAGGGCGCGTTTGTGCCAGCTGGCAGGACAAAAGGGCACAGCTGAGAGCAGCTTTGTCTTGAGCAGCTGTGGCTTTTTAGCTTTCCTGGTTTGGATAGGCCTCTCCCTCAACCTGAATGTTCATCTCCGCTTGATTTTCATTAGATGATTTAAACACCCACCTCTGTCCCCAATTTTGCACAGAGTGAACAGAATATGCATTATTAAAGCAAAAATAAATAAAAGTAATCTATAAAACATGAATAAAAAGTTGTATTATTTCATGCACAAGGTTCTCTGTTGTGTGACAGTGTTTCATTTGCTGTTGATGTGGTATTGTTTGCTATATAATATTGTACACTTACAGACTGATACACTTCATAGTCCTCCTTTTGCAGCAGGACTGTCTTCTCAACATTTTGTTGAACCAGATGCTTACTTCAGTTTCTCTGTTTGCTTTCATTCTTTCAAAATTTCACATTTTCCTGGTTGTGGTTTCGTGTGTTCTTAACTAACCACAGAGTATCTCACATCTTGTCAGCAATCTCTGTTAAGTTTATAAAGTGTTTAGATAACAGATATTTTTGCATAGCATGGAGTGAGTGGGTAAGTGATGCTGGTGATGCTTCCACGTAACAAAACCCCACACACAAAGGATTTGCTTGTCATCCCATCAAATGCTAGAGCTGGGCTCCAGCAGCACACCCTGTATCAACATGAGCCCCCCTGCCTGCCAGGAGCTGGGTGAGATGTAGCATGCAGTTGGCTGGTCACATTCACATATGGTTGGCAGAGTTCCCATAATCTTTTTGATATGCACAAATATATAAAATACACCCTCCACCATACCCCAATCTGGCTTTACAGGTCTCAGCTGGCAGTACAGAACCTTACTGTTGGGATGAATTTTTCTTCCAGAGCATCTGCTTTTATTGTAACAGTGGTGTCTGAGATTTAAAGATAGGGTAGTGAACCTTGACAATTTTTTAAAGTCACAATACATTGCTCAATGTACTCAAACAGAAACACTAATGAAATATTTTATCACTGAAATGCTCCTATGTAACATTTCTAAATATCTACATTAAAATATTTTTGTACAAAGAATGAGAGTCCTGCCATAGCTTTCCAGCAATAAGGAAACATCAATACGTTACTTCCATGATTTTTGTAAAGTTAGTACGAGAGTTAGGAGAACAGAAGGAAGTGAAGGGATAAGAAATAAGAATTCTGTTTGGGTTTAGTTATACATTTGCCATATTTATTTTTATCCAGGAATTAACTGCTCTGGATTACTAATTTTCTGGAAAGAGATAAACTACTGTATCTGTGGTAAATAAAGTATTGATCCCTGAGCTGTGCCCCAGAAATATATCAGACATCTCAGAAGTGTTCCATCTTTTGAAAATAAAAGTCTGAATTTGGAACTAGATTCCAAAAGAAAAAAAAATGATGTTCTTTATTTCCCCCCTCCTGTTGAAATGATAACTTGTCATTTTACGAATCTAAGTTAGAAGTCAAAAAAACCATACTTTGTAGAAGATGGTTAAATAAGTATTTGTGAAAATGCTTTGCTTTGCAAGTTGGTTTTTCTGGGAGAGGACACTGTAGAAATACAAGTTCTTCCTGCTGCATTTCATTATAATAATACAAAGTATTTTGCATAAGACATGGATTTTACCTTTCTACAGAATATCAAATATGCATTAAACGTGTGGATATAAACTGCTGCTTTTAAAAGTGTTTGGGTTTATATTTCAAGAAAAACAGAAAACACTGGTGAGGTACAAAGTGATTTTGCTGTGAAAATGATTAAATCTTGTTGTTTGAAGAGTTGTGTAAAATGACTTTTCATTAACATCCACACACCATTCCTGTAGCAGACTTCTGTTTATGTGTGGAAGTCAGGTGTGAAATATCAGGCTCATACCTTTGGATGATAATATCCAAATTCTTGATTCAGTAAATTTCTGGTTATTAAGAAGACAGTTTTATGTTCCCATTTTGTTCTTACAATTCTAAAAGGAGCAAGTATTTCTTAATGTGAGATCATAGCACTTAGAACTTTAAAAAGTTCTACATGGAAGTAAGATGGCAAATACTCGGAAGTGTATTTTAAATTTCATCTTCTGTGATTTTCTTATTAACTCATTTGTGAATGAGCAAAAGGTTCAGATGAATTTTTTGCTATGCTAGCAGGTCAAAGGACTGAACACAACTCTATGCAGTAATTTTTATTTTTATGTGTATGAAACATCCATGAGCGCCACGCTCTGTGACAGGACTGAAATTTGCACCTATGAAACAAGATGAGACAGAGCTGTAAAACACCCTCAGAAGCTCATGCTCTGCTGAGGTTACAGAACCCTTACCTCCTCTTGTTGTGGAGCTGACTGGGGTGTGAGCAGCTCCCCTGTCCCCTGCTGCCCTCCTGCCAGGCTGTGCGGCTGCTTCCCTGCGCATCCTGCTGATGGAGCCTGCGGCACAGACGGGGTTTGGCATGGCCAAAGGTGTCTGGTGCTCCTGTGCTTTCCTTGGCCATGCCACAGCACAGCTGTGCTGACACTTTTAGCCTCTGTCTGGGGTGTTTATGCTCCAGGGCCTGCCTTGGGAGCAGGGGGCTGTGGTTGGAGGTTCTGCAGTTCATGGGTCCCATAAATACCAAATGCCACAAGCCAAGGAGAGAGTATGGCTGGGTGGGGTGATGGGCAGTGCTCCTGCTTGCAGGAATGATCAGCAGCCTCTGCAGGGCCAGGAAAAGCTGAGGACTCCAATGTCTGCATCTCCTCTGAATAAGGACCCTGGGGCTGGGAACTGGACAGAGGCACATTGATGAGGGAAGTGTGAAGGCTGGTGAGAAAGATGATACATTTCACACAGGAGAGCTGTGGTTTGAAAGCAGGCAGGATATTTGTTTAAAGTAGAAACAGCTACTTTACAATTTGGCCCTGAGGAGGCTTTTTCACCTGTGTGAGTGGCAGTGCTTCTGGGCACCAGCAATTCCCATAGGCTTTGGCGAGGACAGGGTCCCCCAAGCACTGACTTCTGTTCATGGCAATCCTTATGTTAAAAAGAGCCAGAAGAGGTGGAGCTGAATTCCCCACACAAAACATTGGGTAATTGTCTCCATGGTTATTAATACCCTTCAGCCAGAACTTGGATTTTGCTTGGCACCTTTTGCCTCAGCTGACTCCTGAGCTGGCCTAGGAATTAGCAGCTGGTTGCGTGTGACCCGGTCGCTCACTCCCAGCTTCCTGCAGCTGCTTCCCTCCTCCTCAGCTCCAGCCTCCCACTGCAGCCATTCCCTGCCTTAGGAAAACAACCAACTTCTTTAGGTCACCACACCTGAAGGTGAGAGGGTACCAGCGCTTCCCAGCCTGGAGAAGAGCAACTGAGGAAGCAAAAGACGCCGTTTAAATGCCGTCAGGAAGCTGTTCCTGTGTGCGTGCCAGGAACGAGCGGCCTTGGTGCCACCAGCCCAGTGCCACCAGCCCGGTGCCAGCCAGGAAATGGCCCAGGGCCATCCTCCCCTCTGCTTTCCACTCAGGGAACAAAGGTTATTGCACCCGCTCCACGCCTTGCTGTTTGGTGTTCTCCCTTTTAATGAAGATGATTTCCAACCCAACGCAGACACAAGCTTTTAGAGGCAGTGAGTGTAAACCACAGGCAGCCTCAGGAAGGGATTCTTGAGAGACTCTCTATGCTGCCTCAGTCAGGCTTTTCTTGAGCCAATGATGCAGTTGAGTTTCTCCTTGAACTGCTCACTGTTGAACAGTGTGAGGGGCTGGAGTGCAAACAGCTGAACTAACAAAATGGCTCCATGCCCCTGTGAAATTCTATTTAAAGTATTAGAAATTAAATCACATTTTTAAATGTGTTAGCACTGTAGGATGAAAAATTTAAGATGCAAATTATTTTAATTGAATTGTTACCCTACAAGTTGGAGTGATTAGTATATTTTAGCAAGATAATTAATGCTAGACAAATCACTAGATTCAATTGTCCTGACACATTGTAAAGGTTACAATAGAGGGCCTACCAATCTCTCTCAGCCCCTTTGGATATGCAGGTTTCAAACTCTGTTATCTTCCCTTTTTTGATATAGGAAAAGCAACTGGAGAATATAGCTGATGATAATCACAGGAGAACAAAATTGGCATTTATCACTATGATCTTAAAACATCTAATAGGCTGTTTCTTGGAGGAGAAAACTTGACAATTAGAACACCAAAGCAAATTAGATAAGAATGAGCAGACTTCAAAACCAATTTTGAATATCAGGACGTTAAAGAAACATCTGTTCTCAAAACTATCTCTGGTAAAACCCCTTCACTTCACCAAGCCCAGACCCAGCAATTTCATTTGGTATGGGAAATCATATTCCTCAGTACAACAAACCCTTCCCTCTGTCCTTCATCCCAGCTACTGAACAGCAAACATCCTTTTAGCCAAGGGGCCCATCAGGGTGCTCTTCACCTCCTCGGGTAACAGCAATAAAGAGTTTGGGATTTTGTGAAAGCACTTCTTGGGCTTATCTCAGAGCTAGTGAAAATTAAGCTGGGCAGCTGTCCCTGCCACAGGATGACCCATTACCTGGGTTTACCCCCTTCTAGGCATGGTTTTCATTGCAAAGGGCACACCAAGTAAAGCAGAAAGCTCAATCACACAATCTGTGCACCATGCTCTTTCTCCTAGAACAGAGCACCAAACAGAGAACAACAGCTAATGCAGGGTAGGTAGAAAAGAAGGTGCACCTGCATGGAAATTGCTACTGCTAGATAATTTGGCTGATCTGGATTCAAAGAGCCAAATCTACTGAGCTCAGACAAATTTACTGTTGGAAGCACAGATGCAGCTATTTAGCAAATAAAAGTACTAGGCTGGGGAGGAATGATGTAAATCTTGAGATCCCAGCAAAAGCAGTGCTGGCTGGAGAAAGCTTACTCCTTAATGTTTGGCATTTTTCTTGTGGGAGATGCAGGTTGTTTGTGCCATGATTACACAGTTGTGCCTGGTGTGTCACTGATCTCAGGGGAAGGAAAACTGACATTCTAACCTGAAGAACCTGCTCACCTCAGAAGTAAGCTCTGTAACCTGTGCTTGGGGAGCTCTTAACACAAGAAGGATGTCACATTACTACAGTAACTTTGCAATAACTACAGGCTTCAATATTGGACTTAATCTAATTGAGATATATTAAAGTCAATAAGGCTGATTCAGTCTAAATGCTGATTCAGAAATCCCATATATCACCAGTGTGTTCTTTCCAGCTGGGTGCAAGTCTGGGGTAAGCCTGAATTCTCTTATCCCCATTTTTCCTCACCTTCTGTGTGCTCTGAGTCAGGCCTCATGCCTCCTCAGCCTTCCCCTGCATTATTATAAGAGGGAGAAATCTCAGACTCTAAATTTCCTCTTGACCCAAATCTGACACCTTCCTGCTCCAGAAATGTGTGTCCCAGTACTCCTGTGCACAGAGAAGAGGAACTGCCCACTTAAGGACACAGCCCACAACCTCTGCCTAAATGAAAGTGCTGATGCTGCTCAGGTAAGCTGGTTGCTTTCTGCAGGCTCTGGCTGGAGTAATTTTATAGGCTGGACCAAGATGTTGCTGTGCCTCTTTTTGTTAAGCAGAAAGGAAATGGGACTCTCCTCAGGCTGGTTTCACACTGCAGCAGTGTGTGTGTGTCATAAGGAAATCTGCAACCTGTTGGTCTTTTCATTTGGGGATATAAGAAAGAGTATCTGATGTTTGTTCTACCTGCCTGTGTGTGCCAAAGTACTAACCTGATTTTCTACTTTCTTGCTGTGTGAATAGCTGAGAACTCTCCAGAGCAATACTGAAATAGTTCACAGTTTTACAACTGGAGTTAAACTTCTAGAGGAAAAAAGTCTGTGCGGTAATAAAAAGGATACCTTTTACTACTTTTTCCAGAAATCTCACTGCTATCACTAACTCTTTTCCTCAAATAGCTGTTATTTGGAATTTCCCAAATAAAAAGAAGAGGTGGGTGTTTCCATTACAAGGTTATTAGCAAATAATGTATTGGCTCCTACAAAAAGGTCAGGAATGCTCAGTGCTTTCTAGGTGTGTTGGATGAGATCAGGAAGCAGGTTATTTTTTAACTTGCTTTTTACTGTGAAGTACAGGAAGAAACTCTTTGGCATTTTGACAGAAATGTGATTTGACACAGTGATGGGCTGAAGGTCTTGCTTATAGCATTATAAAATTTTCTGTAATGATTCCTCTCCTTCTGGCAGAAAGATGCCTGAAAAGGGACTGCATTTGAGTGACAATGTGTCTGGCCATTAAATTTTCTAACTGTACAGGAGTGACGTGTTTTTTGGCAGCAACTGTAATAGTCTCAAGCATGTGACACTACTCTAGCAAAGAATAAATGTCATGCAAGTTGACAAAGCAGAGAAGACAAAGTGTCTGGCATCACACACAGGTCTCGTGGTGTAGCCAGGAAAGCTGAGTGTTACACACATTTGGATTCCACCATTAAGAGTATTGAGAACTCCACCTAGCCAAGCCAAATGTTAAAGTCAGACCCAATGCTAATGACTTCTCACCTTCAGAGCATCAGCATCATGCAAGCTGAGAAAATAGTTGCCAGAAGTTTCAAGACAGGCTGGTGTTGCTCTCTGTCTCGCTAGGTGCCTCAGCTCTGCTCCTACATATTATTACTGCCTGCTTCTCCCATGCCTTTTCACACTGCTGCTTCGGGAAGGTGAATTACTTAATAGTACTTCTTTAGAAAACAAAAAAGCCCCTATTTTGGTCATTGGTAAATTTCCCTCTTCACACATCAAGCTCATATTTAATAATGTTGCAATTTCTTGACTGCCATAACAAAGAGAAATGCAGGTGCAACTGAAGAATTCTTACTGCAGTTTTACATAATTACATATTTGTTTAAATATATGAAACTTTCATTAGTACCTATTACAAAAGTGAGTATCAACATAACAGATAAGTTTTTTATTTGTCACTTTAAAGCAGCTCTTGCCTCCTCGGGACTCCTTTGCTCTTCACAGTCCCAACTGGTAACAGCAAAACCCTGTGATTACAAATATTTAAAATGTTTTAAAACAGCACTGACAGTTTTGCTTTTGCCAGGCTTCTAAGCCCCATGCACCCTCATTTATCTGGCATGTACAGCAATAAAAAAATCACCTAAATGTCAATAAAAATGAACCACATATTCTAGTGCTCTCCATTGTTTTTACAATAGGAGTCTAACCAGGTTGTCTTCCCTGCCACAGCCACAATTTCTTTGGGCTTTCATTAATCAGTAGACACAACTTCTTGACTGGAATAAAAATTAATAGTCAGGTAGTCTTTACCATGAATGTTTCTTCAGTGAGAAACAACTTGAGAACGGCTAAAAGTGACAATATTTTCTTAAAATGGTATGAAAAACACTGAGCCATGATACGTAAAGAAGTTTAGATATTTTGATCAAGCTGAAAACAAGAAAATTTATCAGTCCTGGTAAGAATATTTAATCTTCTGCCCATGCAAAATTTTTAAATCAGACCTTTTGAAGCTGCTGCTTGTAAGCAGCTGCCTCTTATTCCCAAGGGAAATGTGTATTTCTCACTCACAGGACCTGCTGAATTGGAGAGGACTGCAGAGGAGAAAACATCATGCCACGATGCTGTATGAGTGGAGAAATCTAGAGCTTACATTGTTATTTATTAACATCTAGTACTTCAATACAAATATTCAGAATTTTATAGATGGTCAGATGAAGACTCCATCCTCCTAAGTTGAAAGTTTTCTTTTTCCCCAGGTTTTCTTGAGGTTTTCTCTAACATTAGTCATCTTAGTAAGGGATCAGAAATTTCAGGGTCCAAGGGAGGTGTTCATGAATAGGGGCCTGGTTTGGTTTTCTTCCATCTGAAATACAAAAACCAGAAGTTATTTGAAATGTGTTGTAAAGTGGATATAAGAGGTTTTCTGTTTGATTAATTTGTTAAAAACTATATTTTAGAGAATTTGAGTTAACTTCTGGCTGTTTGCTCCTCAGTTCATGAACTGCATGAGAAAGTCCAGAGAGCCATAGATACCTAAATCAGAATAAAGCTTTTAGCCAGAATTTATAAATGCATGTGGCCAAGTCTTGTGTCATTGCTATGATCTATCTAGCTGTCTGAGAAAAAAAAAAAGCCAACTATCAGACATACAGAAAGTGTGATTTCTGCTTGACAGAGATTCAGGAAAGGTTGAGTGGGTTTTTGTTCCTTCACTTTGCTATGTTATTTACAGGTGGTTTATTGGTTGGTTTATTTTATTATTTCAAATGCAGGCATTCCTCTCTAATTGAAATTCTGATTTTATGGAAGCTATTGAGAGTACCTGCATACTTTTTTCACTGCTACTTTGCATTCCTTAGTCATCCCTGCTCCCAAAGTTTTGACATATAACTAGTCAAAATCCAAAAGCAAGATTTTTTTTGATTAGGGTGCCAGATGTACAGAAAACTAAAGATTAGGAATTTGGAGTCAAAGCTGATTTTGAATTGATCACACTGCTCTGTGTGCATGTGGGCACACAAGGCACATCTATGAAGTTGTTATTCTCCAAAGCAGAGCAAAGAAAGAGAACGATCCCCCTGACTAACCTTGTCTGTCACACAGAATGTCACTCTGTCCTTCATCTGCAAGGGATGGGGAGGAGCAGATGCTCTGTGCAACAAACATGGTTCTCTGTGCAAAGCAGTGGGTCTGAACAGAAAGCTGTGCTAGGGATTATATTCTTAGACTCGGCAGTCGCTTTACCTTCATTTTTTATCAGACCAAATGAGCTTTTGGGGGGTCACACTGCCCACTGAAGCAAAAGCAAGAGGAATCCCTGAGAACTTTGAACCCAGTTCCAGTGATGATCTGGTGGCCAAGGTGTTTTAACTTCATATGACTCTGAGACATCCAAGTTTCCCCGTTGTAAAAGAGATGTGCTTTGCTGCAAGTCAACTTTTAAAGCATTATAGCATTTTTAAGTCATCTTCATTAAGTTTTTCTTCAATAATTATACTTGTTGCATAGATTCCATTTATACAGAGTTAGTATTTTTAATCTGACTTTTGAACAAATCCAAGAAGTTTATTAGGGAGAATTATTCTAAGGGAGAATGCACAGAATTTTATTGAATAGCTAGTAAAGTTTCTACATAATAACTTTGAAAATTAAAAGATCTTTTCTCTGGATTCATACTTCAGGGAAAAAAATCCTGTTCAGTAAAGAAATCAACTCTTTACCTTGTCATCACATGACAGCAGTATCTGTAGGGTTACCTGGAGACCTGCTCACTGTGAATGAAAATAAATGGGGTAGCACACCAGCAGCAGTAACACCAAAAGATCCATTAACAAAATGTTTGCTTGGAATAGTTTAAACACCACAACTTGCATTATCCTGTGGAAAGTTGGTACAGTGGCTTGCCAGGAAACAACCTGGACATCCAAATATTTCCCCTAATGCCTGATATTCACAATACAGAAAAAAATATCTCACATCTAGTGTATAGAATTCAGGCTTTTTGGATGCATGTTCATGCAAGGCAGCTGTAACCCTGGTGGAGCTCCTTGGGGAAGCTTGTTCAGGACGCTGCTGCTTGCCAGAGCTGTGCCTCTCTGCCTGGGACACAAGGGCAGGGGAGATGTGGCCATGGCTAAGACTGTGCCCATGACTGAGGTGGTCAGTGCCAGGTGCCTGTGGATGGACTCCCAGGCACCTCTGCAGCAGGTGTGATGCATGCCCTGGACACTGCTGGTGGGCATCCTTCACCAAAAACTGCCAGGGCATGGCCAGGTGGGTTTGCACCTCAGTGGAACAGCTCAAATCTGCAGGCTCCCCATGGATGTCTTGTGGTTTATTTGCTACTTACCTGAGCCCAGAGAGCTTGGCTTTCCCTTACACTGCAAAAATTTCACCTCTTTATAGGTGAAAATGTCAGAGAACACTGAAATTGCAGACTAACCTTTATGATTGTTCTAGTCTGTGCTTTCTTTTTAAAAAAAGGGGAGGCTGTAGCTGTATGTTCATTAGGGAAAAGATGGCACATTTGTCTGTGGAGTCAAACTTTATATAAATTTACAGTTTGAAATTTATATACCTTTACAGTTTGAACTGAAATTTTTTAGCCCTGGGGAAAAAAATGAAGGAATCGCTTCCCTTAGCTCAGATACACTACTCAAGAATTTAAAAAAAAAAAAAAGGTGGTTTCAAGGACATCTATTTTCTTTGCAGAAGTGGTAATTAATATTCTGCACTAAGTGGATTTGACAGGTGCAAAGTGCTGACTGAGAAAATTGTACCATCATCTGTACAGTTCTGTACAAGAGCAAATGTTGACTTCAGAAATTTTGCTTGGTTTTGTTAGGCTGGGTTCTATGTAAAGGCAAAAAGTCTTGGAAAGTGATATAGAAGCTGAATATTAACTTCTGGCCTGGACTTTTAAATAGGCAACTCCAGGGGCAGAGTGGCTCTTTCTATAACCTCTATAACCAAGTGTCTTTCTGGGACACTTTTCCAAAAAGAGGAAAGAGTGTTTCATGACTCACCTTTTTTCCTCTACATTTAACACTTTTTGGTTTGCACAGAAACAATTCAAACACCCCAAAGTCTGAATCTCCTATTTATTCTCACTCAGGTGACCTGCAAGATTTGAAGATACTGTTGCTCACTGGAAATGTCAGGCACTGAGCCACAGTTTCTTAAAACAGTCACAGCCTGTAAAATGAAACTTCTTAATTTAAAAATGGTCCTTGTTTCTAACTTGAAAGAAAGCATACAAACTCTGAACAAGTTGCACCAGGTTAAACTACTGAAAGTCAATAATAGATTGTTAGGAAAAATGTCCAAGGAATAGTGAGGATATTGTTTGAAAGATAAATAACATTAGGAAAAGGGGGAAATATCCTTTTCTTATTTATCATAATGTAAAATATCTACTAAGAAACTGCCACTCTGTTTCAAGACCAAGAGACAGACCTCTCAACACGTAATTTAAAGTAACAAATTATAAAAACTGCAAAATGAAACCTGAAGTCGTGTCTTAGAACTAGAACAACCTAAATTTTGATAACCTCTGGAAGGAACAAAAGGCTTATTTACTATGCCTCAGTGGCATCCCACTAAGCAATCCCAGCCATTTCTTGAAGACTGACACTAAAAGAATTTTCAAGATTACAGAAAGCACCACACCATGCATATATTTTTCTAAACACATTTAATTGCAATTTGGTTTTTTTGCATGTTAGTTGCTAAAAGCCCGAGAATGTTCTTGAATAAGAGAAAAGCTCTCCCGTGCAAACAATCCCTTAACTTTGACAGCACTGTACTTTTCAATTTGTAATAACAGCTGTTCAAACAAACTTTTTTATAATTCAAAAAGTAAAAAAGTAGGATTGGTATTGGGGAGGATCATAAACTTATGTGCTAGGGCTTTTTATTGATGGAAGGCTCAGTGTGCACACTGACTGTCTTCTAAATGCAGACTTCGATTTTTCTCCTGTTCTGTCAGGTAAGTGGTGCATTACTGGATCAAGGCTAATAGACTTGGTGTGTCATACAATAGCTCACTCTTGCCTAAAGAGGAAAGCTGCCAGGAATGGGGGGGTCTCTGATGGCCGCGTCATTCCTCCAAAAGTGCTTCTGTCAAAAAAGCACATACACATCCCCAACCTGTGGCATGTCCAAAGGTTTGTTTGCCCCAAACTTTTCAAAACGAGAAATAGGTTTGCCTGTTAAATTATTTATCCACATTCTCTCTAAAATCCTTATGAGCCACTTAAGCACACATGAATAGTGCACAGCACTATGCTATCCTCATGTTGGAGTGTTTCTTAGAAATTCTGGCTATTGCAATTCTTATTGACAATCCCTGGTGTCACAGAGATCAGACCCTGGGTTTGAGGCAGATTTGGTTTATTTTAGCTTGAGCTGCTGGACAGGGATTCTGAATAAAGAAATCCCCATGCCTTCATACCCTTACAGTCTGTGCACAAGATCTTCATGTGCCTTATGTGCACCTCTTGATCCAATAGAAACTGATGGTCTCGGATCTTCCAACACCTCACTGGATTCTTTATCCATGCCCACATGGACAGGCCATTAACTGCTCTTATCCTTCAGCTTGGTGCAGCCTTGGGACCCTCCTTTGTGTCACTGGGTACCGAGGTCTCAGCCCTCCTCTGAAAGTGTCCAGTCTTTCTCTGTTTCCTCCCCCGCTGAGCCAGCCATGCTGGCAAAAGGAGCTCATTTCAAGTTCACCTGTCGTGTTTTGTGCAGCGCCTATTCGTGCTAACTTGTAGGCAAGTTACAATTCAACTTAAGCCTATGCATTTCTTATATTCTATAAGTAAATCTATTTTAATCCCAAACAGACAGACACCTAGAGGGGAAAATACCATGCTGTAAGCCTTTGATTGTTGCCTTTGTTGTATTACTTCATTGAAAGTGAGGCATTGTAATAGGCTGTCCAGGGTAGCGGTTGAGTCACCATCCCTGGAGGTGTTCAGGTGTGGGTGTGGCACTTGGGGATATGTTAAGTGGTTAACATGGTGGTACTGGGTTAACAGTTGGATCCCATGATGTCAGAGGTCTTTTCCAACCTCAACACTTCTCTGTTTCTATGATTACAGCATGGGGTAAAATCATTGTCTCTGATAGCCACATAGTGTTCACACTGCAGCAAAAGGTGAAGACACTCCTTGTCTAAAACCTCATCTGTCACCATGAGTGGAAAATAAAATGAAAAACTTTCCAGATGGGTTTACTACTTCAAACACAAATTTGCAGGAGGACTGTGCTTTTCCACTGTTCCCTTGATCACTAGGTTGGTCAGGTTGGTTGTAGGGTGACTTTTGACAGCTGGGGTACAAGGCTGAGATATTGTTATGCATACACAATGCACCAGTGCCTGGCCCAGTAGCAGTGCCAAACCCAAGGCTGCTATCACCAGTGTAGCTAATAAGAAAAATGTGTTAGAAAATCAAAAATAGTTTTGTTCTTATAAAGAAACCAGGAATTGCCACAGAGTTACTAGAAGCTGATTTTGTCATGATCGTGGGAGACTATTAAGAAAAGAGAAGTAATTTAAGGATGAACTATTACCCAAACTTCTGACACAGTCTAAATGCGGTCAAAGTCGTGTAAACAACTGGAAGGGGGATTCAGCAGGGTTGCGATGGAGCAGAGGGAAGACAAACGGAGCCGCGGGCGGTGCGCGGGGGCGCTGCGGCGGCGAGGGGCGGGCAGGGCACGGGATAAACGGGGCGCGATCGCCCCGACGGCGCCGCTCCCCCTCAGAGCCGCCGAGGCCGCGGACGGGCGCGTTGTCCCGGGAAGGCACGGCGGGGTGGAGCCGGACTCCGCGCCGGGCTCCCCGGGCCGTCTCGCTCGGGGAGGGCGGTGCCCGGCTGAGCCGAGCCCCGCTCCGTGCCGGCCGCCTTCGACTCGCCTCGTCCCGTCTCCGTGCCCGCCCGCCCAGGAGCGGAGGGAAGCGCGGGCAGAAGGGCCGGCACCAGGAGGGAGGGAGCCGCCCCGCCGGGGCTTTGCCCCGCTGTTCGCGATGGGACGCGGCCCCGCCTGAGCACCTGCCGGCAGCCCCCCGCTCCCCTCATCCCTCGACGCCGCTATGGAGAGCCCCGTGAGCGGCAGCGCGGCCGCGGAGCCGGCGCCCCCCGGCGCGGAGCCGGAGCCGGCGGCCGGGGG